>NC_138778.1:218821595-218931595 GCF_965119305.1 Pelophylax lessonae
CTCAGCCAATCAGGAGGGAGAGTCCCGATCTGTCCGCCGCAATGTCGCAGTCCCGCAAAAAATAGCAGATCGCCGCCATTACTAGTAAAAAAAAAAAAAACAATAAAAATGACATAAATCTTTCCCGTAGTTTTTAGACGCAATAACTTTTGCACAAACCAATCAAAATACGCTTATTGCAATTTTTTTTTTAACCAAAAATTTGTAGCAGAAAACAAATTGGCTTAAAATGTTAAAAAAATTTGATTTTTAATTATTTTTTTTTTGGATTGTCATATAGCAGAATGTAAAAAATATTTAGCATGGGAACACATAGTGTTCAAAAAATGTGGGACTTTATATGAGGTGTGGCCAGTATACACATAATGATAATGGTATTACATATACATTTGCTGGTAAGCATATACAGTGGTGATCGAAAGTTTGGGCTCCCCAGGTAAAAATTTGTATTAATGTGCATAAAGAAGCCAAGGAAAGATGGAAAAATCTCCAAAAGGCATCAAATTACAGATTAGACATTCTTATAATATTTAAACAAAAGTTAGATTTTATTTCCATCATTTACACTTTCAAGATTACAGAAAACAAAAAAATTGTGTCTGCAAAAGTTTGGGCACCCTGCAGAATTTATAGCATGCACTGCCCCCTTTGCAAGGCTGAGACCTGCCAGTGTCATGGATTGTTCTCAATCATCATCTGGGAAGACCAGATGATGTCAATCTCAAAGGTTTTAAATGCCCAAACTCATCTGACCTTGCCCCAACAATCAGCACCATGGGATCTTCTAAGCAGTTGTCTAGAAAACTGAAACTGAAAATAGTTGACGCTCACAAAGCTGGAGAAGGCTATAAGAAGATAGCAAAGCGTTTTCAGATGTCAATATCCTCTGTTCGGAATGTAATTAAGAAATGGCAGTCATCAGGGACAGTGGAAGTTAAAGCAAGATCTGGAAGACCAAGAAAAATATCAGACAGAACAGCTCGCAGGATTGTGAGAAAAACAATTCAAAACCCACATTTGACTGCACGATCCCTCCAGAAAGATCTGGCAGACACTGGAGTTGTGGTACACTATTCCACTATAAAGAGATACTTGTACAAATATGTTCTTCATGGAAGAGTCATCAGAAGAAAACCTCTTCTACGTCCTCACCACAAAAATCAGCGTTTGAACTTTGCAAATGAACATATAGACAAGCCTGATGCATTTTGGAAACAAGTTCTGTGGACCGATGAGGTTAAAATTGAACTTTTTGGCCGGAATGAGCAAAGGTACGTTTGGAGAAGAAGGGGCACAGAATTTAATGAAAAGAACCTCTGTCCAACTGTTAAGCATGGGGGTGGATCAATCATGCTTTGGGGTTGTATTGCAGCCAGTGGCACAGGGAACATCTCACGAGTAGAAGGAAAAATGGATTCAATAAAATTTCAGCAAATTTTGGATGGTAACTTGATGCCATCTGTGAAAAAGCTGAAGTTAAAGAGAGGATTGCTTCTACAAATGGATAATGATCCTAAACACACCTCAAATCCACGGAGGATTACATCAAAAGGCGTAAACTGAAGGTTTTTCCATAGCCTTCACAATCTCCTGACCTCAACATAATTGAAAATCTATGGATAGACCTTAAAAGAGCAGCGTGTGACAGACAGCCCAGAAATCTCAAAGAACTGGAAGACTTTTGTAAGGAAGAATGGGCAAAGATACCTCAAACAAGAATTGAAAGACTCTTGGCTGGCTACAAAAAAGGTTTACAAGCTGTGATACCTGCCAAAGGGGGCAGTACAAGATATTAAGTCTGCAGGGTGCCCAAACTTTTGCAGATGCCATTTTTTTGTTTTCTGTTATTTTGAAAGTGTAAATGATGGAAATAAAATCTAACTTTTGTTGACATATTATAAGAATGTCTAATCTGTAATTTGATGCCTTTTGGAGATTTTTCCATCTTTCTTTGGCTTCTTTATGCACATTAATACAAATTCTTACCTGGGGTGCCCAAACTTTCGATCACCACTGTGTGTGTGTGTGTGTATATATACTGTAATATGGGGGACAATCAGCTCAGTGATAGATGCATTTCTCCAGTGATTCACTGCAGTCAGGTATACATTTTAGGGCATGGCAGCCCACTTTTATTAAAAGGCAAACGTAAACAATAAGGAAAGTCCATAACAGTTTCCCACGCAGGGGTTCTTCGCCAGTAAATACAAAACAAAATACTAGCCCACCTGGCTCTCTCGCTCTTGTGCAGTTTTTCCTCAGCAGTACCTCTGCAATTTATGCTGGTCCCCAGACCATGGACTCCTCGAAGCTAACCGCTTCACTGTGGCCTTGTTCCTCAGGCCGCCTCCTGTCTCACGCACGCACACATGTGCTCCGGCTGCCACCTGCAGCCACTGACTCCCGGAGTGTATTGGAGTCCTCCTGACTCCCCACGAACAGACCTCCTGTCTGCTGGCTGAAACAGTCTCCAACTGGGAGCCCAGAACCATGGTCAGGTTACTACTAAAAGCCCAGCACACACCTGACCAATTATGCTGGCTATACTGAATAGCTGGATCCAGGATTGGAGATTTCATCCCACCCGGATCACTTTGAAATCTCCAGGCTCCAGGTCCCAAACTGGACTTTTTAAAACACTGAGGAAACTGAAAAGTCAGTTTCCTCTTCATGTTACAAGCTCCCTGGAGCCCCTCAACCTGCCTGGTTGAGAATTCTGGGTCATATTCACATTTTAGACCTTGGCAGGGCAACGCTCTGCCACAATATATATATATATATATATATATATACATACTTTAAATTATTTATAGTTATTTATTATATTATAATTTATGATTTTGTGTTTCAAACTTTATCATACCCGAGATGTTATAAAGAAGAACGCACAGTAAAAACAAAATCATATGTATATAGTTGGTTTGGGCTGCTAATTCTTAAGAATTACATGCAAAATAATTGTACCGCTTTCAGCACATAAAATCGGAAACAATGTAAAGGCAGGCATCCCAATACTTTGGTAATATAGTGTATTTATAAAAAGGACAACAAAAGAGAAAATAACGTGTTAACTTTAATGGTGGCCACCAGTGGCAACCCGTCCACTGGGGGCACAGGGGGGCCGCCCCCCCCCCCCCTATCCATGCATCCTGCCCCCTAATCTACATGCAGGGCGCCGGACGCGTGGATTCCAATGGGGTTTTTTTTTTTTTTAAGCACGTGATTAGCCAGAGGCTCTAATAGGCTTTAAAAAAGGATGGGCTCAGGGCGCAGAGCACTGCGCCCTGAGCCCACCCAGTGGTGTGACAATAGCAAATGAATAGTCGCTATTGTCACACGGATTCTCCTCCTGGCCAATCAGGAAGCGGGTCCTGAGACCTGTTTCCCGATTGGCCGAAAGGAGAAGCCATGCTATTGGCCAAAGAGGAGGAGGAGGGAGGAGACACAGGGGAAGCCCGACCCACCGAGGGGGAAGCTGCCGCCGGCGCCTGGGGGGGGTGAGCTGGCGACCGGGGGGGGGTATGGTGGGCGGGCTGGAGCTGCTGGCGTGGTCCAGGGGATAAGGGGGGTATGGTGTGCGGGCTGGTGCGGTCAGTCTGCCTACCCCCCCGGCCCATGGAGCATCATCTGCCACTGGTGGCCACACTACTTGCCTTTCCTTTGCTCCTCTGACATTCCATTTAGCTTCTAGGAGTGAAGAAAGGCACATTGTACATTCGGGTGTTTGACTCTCTCCTTTTCTCCCATGTGATAGCTCTGTGTTTTTAGTGATTGGCAGTTCTGTAAAATAACACTGTCACATGTTGGTGGGAGTCCTCAGCCCTTCGTAAGCTCACAGTTTTTGCTAGTTGATCAGAAATCTTCAAGCTGTTGACAGGGACAGATGTGGCCCTTTGCTTGCCCTTATGCAGCCTTTGGGGCACTATTCCTTCTACTGATATGAGGCACACACCAAAGACAGAACACTGTTACTTCCACTGATACCAACAATGGAGTACTATTCCTCCCACTGACACCAGAGATGGGAAACTAATTCTCCCACTGACACCAAGAGGATGGGATATCCAGTACAATCTCAGTATTTGCGGATGATACTAAGCTAAGCATGCCAATATCTTCTATACAGGATGTGGAAACCTTACAAGCAGACCTGAACAAAATAATGGGGTGGGCAACTACATGGCAGATGAATGTTGAAAAATGTAAATTAATGCATTTGGGTGTCAGAAAACTTGTGAACGCAAGTTACTGACTAGGGGGTGATCCTCTGGGTGAATCTAAAATAGAAAAGGACCTGGGGGTCATAGTGGACAACAGGCTTAACAATGGCATGCAATGCCAAGCTGCTGCAAGCAAAGCAAACAGAATACTGGCATGTATAAAAAAGGGGATTCACTCCAGAGATGAAACAATAATTCTCCCACTCTACAAGACTCTGGTCCGGCCACATCTGGAGTATGCTGTCCAGTTCTGGGCACCGGTCCTAAGGAAGGATGTGCTGGAACTGGAGAAAGTCCAGAGAAGGGCAACAAAAATAATTAGGGGAATGGAGGACATCAGCTATGAGGAAAGACTACAAGCACTGAACTTATTCTCTCTGGAGAAGAGACGTTGAGAAGGGATATGATATCAATGTACAAATACTGTACTGGTGACCCTAGCATAGGGAACAAACTATTCAGAGAAAGGAGATACAATAAGACACGTGGGCACTCGCTAAAACTAGAAGAAAAACGGTTTAACCTTAAACTGTGTAAAGGGTTCTATACTATCAGAGCAGCAAGGATGTGGAATTCTCTTCCACTAGCAGTGGTGTCAGCAGGGAGCATCAATAGTTTCAAAAAACTACTAGATGGTCACCTTAAAGACCACAACATACAGGGGTATAGAATGTACGGTTAGCAGCAAACACACACACATCATAGGTTGAACTGGATGGATTGGTGTCTTTTTTCAACCTCGTTAACTGTGTAACTATATATAACTATGTTACCAATGATTGGGCACCATTCCTCCCACTGACACGAATAATGGGGCACTATTCCTCCCACTGACACCAATCATGGGGCACTATTCCTCCCACTGCCACCACTGATGGGGCACTATTCTTCCCACTGACACCAATGATGGGGCACTATTCCTCCCACTGCCACCACTGATGGGGCACTATTCTTCCCACTGACACCACTGATGGGGCACTATTCCTCCCACTGACACCAATGATGGGGCACTATTCTTCCCACTGACACCAATGATGGGGCACTATTCCTCCCACTGACACCAATGATGGGGCACTATTCCTCCCACTGACACGAATGATGGGGTGCTTTTCCTCCCATTGACACCACTGATGGGGCACTATTCCTCCCACTGACACTAATGATGGGGCACCATTCTTCCCACTGACACCAGAGATGGGGCACTATTCCTCCCACTGACACCAATGATGGGGCACTATTCCTACCACTGACACGAATGATGGAGCACTATTCCTCCCACTGACACCAATGATGGGGCACCATTCTTCCCACTGACACCAAGGAGGGGACACTATTCCTCCCACTCAGTGCCATCTAAAGAGCATTAAAGGCCCCCGGGCAATGCAGTGCACTGGGGCCCCGACTATACAATCACCCAAGAGAATAAAAATGCAAATTATCGATAAGGCGATATTTATTGGTACAACATTGCCAGGCTAATGACAGCTTCCAAGTTCGGCAGCTGGGTCCGGTGAACACACTCATGGACGGGAGTCAGACTCGACTGTCCTGTGTGCGCCTGTTCCTGTGGAGGCAGACAGGCATTCCTGCAGTTGTGGGCTCCCCCTCCATGCCCCAAGTAGCCTGACAGCAGTGCAGGGCTGACAGGTGCTTGCCACCTGCTAAGTTCGGTGGCAGAATGCACATGGTAATCGGGACTAATGCTTGGCTGGGGCTAGGTCACTGGGCAGGTGGGGCCACCGGGCAACTGCCCAGCATGCCCATTCGGTAAGATGGCCCTGCTCCCACTGACACAAGAGATGGGGCACTATTCCTCCCACTGACACCAATGATGGGGCACTATTCCTCCCACTGACACAAACGATGGGGCACTATTCCTCCCACTGATACCAATGATATCATTTTTTTTACTCCCACTGACCACTAAGCCTATGGCTTTTTTTCCTCCTCCAATGCCAGGGCATTTTCTACTCCCTCTGGCCACAGTCCAGCCCCTCTAAAGTTTGAAGGGCAATAAACTAGCCCTTTGTATCCAACGTTAGGAGACCCCTGCAGTAGACAAACAAAGTGATGAAGGAGCGACAGAAAAGTAAGCATATGCAGCTGGTATGGCCAACAGTAAAGAAAACCTGTTTTTTTTTTGCTCTGCTTGGGCAAAGTAGAAGTTTTCTTTAAGTCGGGACTAAATTGTCTACAAAATACGAACAGCCACCTGGTAGCTGCAATGACTGTTCCCACACTGTAAAATAATTGCCGTCCCTCTTCAAGTTCGAAGATATTCTACAATCCTCATGACACCATATTCTTTTTTTTGTTTGTTTTTTTCTTTTTATGTATCTCCACCTGTTAGAAGTTGGAATTTATTAATCTTTGTGCTTTGGTCTTGGTAATCTGTAATATAAGATAAAAAGTGAAAGGCAACAACTGAGGAGCGCGAGTTATATTGCTGAATCTGCATAAACGGCAAGGCTTTCGGCGTAAGCACATTTTGCAATATGTGTATTTCTCTTGTCTTGAGATAAAAAAAAAAAAAAAAGACACCAAGGGGAATCAGCCTGAGAAATTAAGCTGAGCATCTAACTCGCTTCCAGGAATGTATGCTTCAAGAAGATGGGAATGCAAACATTTCCCAAATACTTTAACGGAAATCTTAAAGGGAAAACGCCAAGTTAGAGATTTAGAAGCTGACATATGATAGAACAAAAAATTAAGTACCTTGCCACTGCTGACCTACTTCTTAAAATGCTAATTGTCATGCCTATCCTCTGGCTCCATGAGTCCCTGAGTCACTGACCCAGAGCAAGTAGGAAGAACAGAAGTTCTGAGCTTTTTTGTTGCGTATTTGTTCTGGATCAATAAGTAAGGAAGCAGGGCAGCCATCAGAAAGTTTGGGGCCCCTTACACAACTTTAGGCCTAACACCCCCCCCCCCCCCAAAACATTCCAGGATCAGAAGAGGTCAGAAGAAACTGTGGCCTGGATTAATGTACCACCTCCTCACCTCCCCCACCAACACGACTGCCTGCATTTCTATCGTGTGAGCTGGCCCTTAAAGGTCAATATTCACGGTTTAAGATATTCAATAGGGTTGATTACTTCAGTACCTCCTCTGCATATGGTTCCCCTATTTGAGGGGCGTGGCTCCTTTCCAAGGTATTGCTCAAATAAAAAGAAATCTTCTCATCCTGCAGTAGATCAAAACAATCCTACCTTATTAAAAATTCTTAATCATTACACTCACATTTGTAACATCTTGTAAAATAGCATAAAAATGATAAGCTCTCCAGTAATAGCGCTTGCGGTTCTCTTACCATTTTCAGGGTCTCAGAGACACCGTAAATTATGTCACAGGCTCCTTCTGACATGTTGCTTCACTAAGTCACGTGACTTCCTCAGGGTAAACCCTGACCCCTGAGGAAGTCACGTGACTAGTGATGCAGCACATCGTGAGGAGCCTGTGATGTCATTCCTAGTCATTACACTCACATTTGTAACATCTTGGAAATAGCATAAAAATGATAAGCTCTCCAGTAACAGCGCTTGCGGTTCTGTTACCATTTTCAGGGTCTTGGAGACACTGTAATATATGTCACAGGCTCCTTCCGACGTGTTGCGTCACTAAGTCACGTGACTTCCTCAGGGTAAACCCTGACCCCTGAGGAAGTCACGTGACTAATGATGCAGCACATCGTGAGGAGCCTGTGATGTCATTCCTAATCATTACACTCACATTTGTAACATCTTGGAAATAGCATAAAAATTATAAGCTCTCCAGTAACAGCACTTGCGGTTTTCTTACCATTTTCAGGGTCTCGGAGACACTGTAATATATGTCACAGGCTCCTTCCGACGTGTTGCGTCACTAAGTCACGTGACTTCCTCAGGGTAAACCCTGGCCCCTGAGGAAGTCACATGACTAGTGATGCAACAAATCGGGAGGAGCCTGTGATGTCATTCCTAATCATTACACTCACATTTGTAACATCTTGGAAATAGCATAAAAATGATAAGCTCTCCAATAATAGCACTCACGGTTCTCTTACCATTTTCCGGGTCTCGTAGACACCGGAAATTATGTCACAGGCTCCTCTCGATGTGTTGCGAGACACGTGACTTCCCCAGGGTTCAGGGTCAGGGTTGACCCTGAGGAAGTCACGTGACTTAGTGATGCAATGCGTCGGGAGGAGCCTGTGACATAATTTATGGTGTCTCCAAGACCCGTAAAATGGTAAGAGAACCGCGAGGGATATCACTGAAGAGCTTATCATTTTTATGCTATTTTACAAGATGTTACAAATGTGGGTGTAATGATTAGGAATGACGTCACAGGCTCCTCCCGATGTGTTGCATTGCTAGTCATGTGACTTCCTCATGGTTCAGGGTCAGGGTTTACCCTGAGGAAGTCACGTGACTTAGTGACGCAACACGTTGGAAGGAGAATCACGAGCGTTATTACTGCAGAGCTTATCGTTTTAATGCTTTTTTACAAGATGTTACAAATGTGAATGTAATGATTAGGAATTTTTTTAAAAAGTTGGATTGTTTTGTTCTACTGCAGGGTGAGAAGATTTATTTTTATTTGAGCAATACTTTGGAAAGGAGCCACTTCCCTCAATTAGGGGAACCATATGCAGAGGAGGACCTGAAGGGATGCATAGTGAACCAACCGTATTGAATACCCAACCGTGTATATTGACCTTTAGGGTCAAAACATTAAGGTGAGCACGCACTGCACTTAGAGGTTAAAGAAGGTGGCAGGAAGTGAATTGGAATAGTCACTTATGCACGCATTTGGAAGTGTGGACTGTGTTTTTTGAAGCACTTATCACTTTGGATTTATGGACTGTTCATTTCTGCACTTTTTGAATATTTTTTCTTATTATTATTTAATTTTTTTTGCACAAAGTGGCGGATCATGTAACATATCTGAGGATATTGGGGTTTATTTACTAAAACTGGAGAGTGCAAAATCATTCTCACTTCTGCAGAGAAACCAATCAGCTTCCAGGTTTTATTGCCAAAGCTTGATTGAACAAGCTGAGGTTAGAAGCTGATTGGTGCCTTAGTAAATAAACCCCATTGTCTCAGATGCGTGCAGCTTTTATGTGATCTTTGAAGGTTTTATTTATGAATGCATTTTATATACCATTGTTTCTGGACTATTAGAACATGAGAACAGTGCATCACTGTTTATTTAACTTGCTTTCTTACAGTGGCAGCCCGTCCATTGGGGGCGCAGGGGCGCCGTCCTCCCATCCATGCGTCGGGCCCCCTAATCAACATGCAGGGTGCTGGATGCATGGATTCCAATGGGGTTTTTCTTTCTTTTTTTGAAGCACGTGATTAGAGCCAGAGGCTCTAATAGGCTTCAAAAAAAGGGTGGGTTCGGGGCGCAGAGCACTGCGCCCTGAGCCCACCCAGTTGTGTGACAATAGCGAATGAATATTCGCTATTGTCACACGGATCCTCCTCCTGGCCAATCAGGAAGCAGGTCCTGAGACCCGTTTCTGATTGGCCAGAAGGAGAAGCCATGCCATTAGCCATGGAGGAGGAGGAGGAGGGAGGAGACGCAGGAGACTGAGGGGAAGCTGCTGCCTGTTCTCCACATGTCCAGGATGAGAGAGCTGGCGACTGGGGGGGTAAGGTGTGTGGGCTGGCGTGGTTTGGGGGTGGGTATGGTGTGGTCCGTCTGCCGCCCCCCCCCCTCCCCCCGGAGCACCAGCCGCCACTGCTTTCTTATACAGTAATACCTTGGATTGTGAACATAATTGGTTCCGGAAACATGCTTGTAATCCAAAGCACTCTTATATCAAAGCAAATTTCCTCACAAGAAATAATGGAAACTCAGATGATTTGTTCCACAACCATTTATTAATAAATCCTTCAGTTTATAGTCCATATCAAAAGATTATAGCAATGTGATTGGTTGTGTAACCATAAAATGTCCATCCACAAATGGCGCCTCCACAAGGGGATTAGAAGCAAAATCCAGCATGAGCTACACAGTGTAAAAGAGAAGAGAGGGTGCCTCTAAGTGTACCAATATGGTTACATTTACCCCATCAGCCCTGGAAGGTTTTACCCCCTTAATGACCAGGCCATTTTTTTGCGATTTGGCACTGTGTTACTTTTAGATAGCAAATAAAGAAACAATAATATAGCGTATACAATTGCTACACAAGTCATATTGGAATTGAATGCTATTAAAAACTATCTTTCCTTTTCAATCTGCAGCCGCTGTCATTTTATGAAAGTGCAATGCAATATGGCTACCTGTAGAGTCCTGTGCACAGAATATGTACTGAATGTCCCCCAGAAACATAATTTCCAGCTTGTTCGATTGGCTCACCAATTTGTCCAGAAGTCTGCCTAAGATACAAGTCAGATTTCTGGCATCCCCTGCAACAAAAATTTCATTTTAGGTGAGACATTCCCAATAGGAATGTCTAAAGGGATGCAGACCCAGCAGATTTAATCATTAGAGCTCTGCAGCTGCCACAGCTGATTGATAATTATGTAACCAATCCCATTAGACCCACTCAGCACAGAGGAACAAACAATGATTTCTTCAGAGTTACAAAAGGCTGGAATCTGCAACAAAGGTTGTTATAATCCTTGCAATGCACAGAGATCACCCAGAGGGGAATGTTTTTTTTTTTTTTTTTCAACAAGTTATGCTCTAAAACTTTTATTCAAGTATTCAAAATATTGCACTTACATAAACCAAGATGTGTAATCACCTTAAAAACAAGCAAGCCTGCCGGCCAAATTAGCAGCAGCCCGTCCTTCTGGAACTTGAGGAGCGTGGTGACGTCAGCACGTCACTCCTCCCTACACATTTTGCCATACAATGACGTCGTTCGGGGCACTTTCTTTCCTCATGTCCTAGCCTCCAGCAAGAAGAATAGTGAGCAACCTAGTAATGACATCGCCAAACCTCATTCAAAATCTCTCTTATCAGAGGCAACAGTGCCTTAAATCCCACACTGCAGAATTACAGCTACAGTAGGACTTTACTGCTATTTTTCCAGGGAGAATTCTAGACAAAAGGAACATTTTAGGCTGCTGTTTAGGCACAGTTTTCTTTCCAGATGTTTCACATAAAATAGCAAATTTTCATTTTTTAAAGTAGTTCTAAAGCCTAAACATTTTTTACCTTAATGCATTCCTAGGTAAAAAATGTTAAGGCATCAGTATCCCTCCTCACTCCCCCTCCCCTTACTTACCTGTTCACATCTGCAGCTCTTCTCTCCCCTCACTTACAGGTCTCACTGGCTTTGCTGGGGCACTGGGAGCAGTTGGCTCCAGATGCTGCCAATCAAAGCCAGTGAGGAGAGAAGGGCCAAATCCTGCTGTCAGTGTCAATGGATGTAGCAGCAAGGCTCGGGAGCAAGCATGCACAAGTGGCTTCCCATGGGGGCTCTGGACATAGAAGAGGAGCCAGGAGCGCTGGCGGGGGACCAGAGAAGAGGAGGTTCGGGGTCACTCTGGGCAATTCTATTGCACAGAGCACGTAATTCTTTCTTAAGAAAGAATTACCTTTACAACTACTTCAAGTAGTTGTAAAGGCACTCAACTGTCTATTTCCCAAAGACAAACTCTGGATATGACGCTGAACATGTGCACTCAACTTTTTTGGTCCACCATGTTCAGAGTGGAATCTGTCCTGTTAAACTGCTGTATGGTCTTGGCCACCGTGCTTCAGCTCAGTTTCAGGGTCTTGGCAATCTTCTTATAGCCTAGGCCATCTTTATGTAGAGCAACAATTTTTATTTTCAGATCCTCAGAGATTTCTTTGCCATGAGGTGCCATGTTGAACTTCCAGTGACCAGTATGAGAGAGTGAGAGCGATAACACCAAATTTAACACACCTGCTCCCCATTCACACCTGAGACCTTGTAACACTAACGAGTCACATGGGCCCAATTTGGACATGGTCACTTAGGGGCGTACTCACTTTTTTTTGCCAGCGGTTTAGACATTAATGGCTGTGTGTTGAGATATTTTGAGGGGACAGCAAATTTACACTGTTATACAAGCTGTACACTCACTACTTTACATTGTAGCAAAGTGTAATTTCTTCAGTGTCGTCACATGAAAAGATATATTAAAATAATTACAATTTGTGAGATACTGTATGTAGCAATATTTCCAGGCATTGGGCCCGAGGTGGGTCTGCCATTGTTACCGGAAACACTTCCAACACATTTAAGTTGAAACCCCAAGTGGGAGAACTCAGAGAATGACCACTAGACCACCGGGGAACGACATATGAACTTCGAGACCACTTGCGTCTCCTTCATTTGAGCGCACTTTTGGAAAATCTGTTCAATTACAATGGCGGTGTACTTATGAATACTGCATGACAATTTATGTGCCCAGTTTGCTAACTTAGGGGATACCTCCCATTTGGGGATATCAAGGGAACATTATTTTCCCTCCCTGCCCCCTATTTTGACATTGGGGTACTCAGTGAATTAAGTGCACATTCATCATAATCAGCTTGGCTGTCACCCTCTCTATGGGTCAACTTTAAGAGGTTGGATGTCTCGGTTCCCCTCCCCCTCTGTGCTCACTTTGGTGGCGTCACTTGTGTTACCTCCACCTCCGGCATAAGAAAGGGTTCAGGTTATTTTAAGAAATGTTCACTCTCGAGAAATATCTATGAAAACTCCTGAAGAAGCTATTATGAAGATGGCGAAACATGTAGAGTTGATATTTTCGAGTGCATTTTCTTGATTTTATCATTTTATATTGATGTATTGTCTTGTCCTCACCTTCTATGTGTAATAAAATGTACAATTTTTGAGAATTCAGATTTTTCTCCATCATTTTGCACCGTTAAAGTCCCACTTTGCCCCCCCCCCCATTGTAGTTACTTTAATTAAAGGGATGTGGTGCTTCCTACTTCATCTCTAGCAATATTTCTTTAAAATCTTCAGGGCCCAACAGCTCTACACTTCCAGGGTCCTTTCACTAGGCAACCCCCTTGACACTTCAGGGTCCTTTCACTAGGCAACCCCCTTTACACTTGCAGGCTCCAGGATCCCTGGGACCTTCACCGGAGTGGTCCCCTCTACACTAGTCATTCCTAATCATTACACTCACATTTGTAACATCTTGGAAATAGCATAAAAATGATAAGCTCTCCAATAATAGCGCTCGCAGTTCTCTTACCATTTTCCGGGTCTCGTAGACACCGGAAATTATGTCACAGGCTCCTCCCGATGTGTTGCATCACGTGACTTCCCCAGGGTTCAGGGTCAGGGTTGACCCTGAGGAAGTCACGTGACTTAGTGATGCAATGCGTCGGGAGGAGCCTGTGACATAATTTATGGTGTCTCCAAGACCCGTAAAATAGTAAGAGAACCGCGAGGGATATCACTGAAGAGCTTATCATTTTTATGCTATTTTACAAGATGTTACAAATGTGGGTGTAATGATTAGGAATGACGTCACAGGCTCCTCCCAATGTGTTGCATTGCTAGTCATGTGACTTCCTCATGGTTCAGGGTCAGGGTTTACCCTGAGGAAGTCACGTGACTTAGTGACGCAACACGTTGGAAGGAGAATCACGAGCGTTATTACTGCAGAGCTTATCGTTTTAATGCTTTTTTACAAGATGTTACAAATGTGAATGTAATGATTAGGAATTTTTTTAAAAAGTTGGATTATTTTGTTCTACTGCAGGGTGAGAAGATTTATTTTTATTTGAGCAATACTTTGGAAAGGAGCCACTTCCCTCAAATAGGGGAACCATATGCAGAGGAGGACCTGAAGGGATGCATAGTGAACCAACCGTATTGAATACCCAACCGTGTATATTGACCTTTAGGGTCAAAACATTAAGGTGAGCACGCACTGCACTTAGAGGTTAAAGAAGGTGGCAGGAAGTGAATTGGAATAGTCACTTATGCACGCATTTGGAAGTGTGGACTGTGTTTTTTGAAGCACTTATCACTTTGGATTTATGGACTGTTCATTTCTGCACTTTTTGAATATTTTTTCTTATTATTATTTAATTTTTTTTGCACAAAGTGGCGGATCATGTAACATATCTGAGGATATTGGGGTTTATTTTCTAAAACTGGAGAGTGCAAAATCATTCTCACTTCTGCAGAGAAACCAATCAGCTTCCAGGTTTTATTGCCAAAGCTTGATTGAACAAGCTGAGGTTAGAAGCTGATTGGTGCCTTAGTAAATAAACCCCATTGTCTCAGATGCGTGCTGCTTTTATGTGATCTTTGAAGGTTTTATTTATGAATGCATTTTATATACCATTGTTTCTGAACTATTAGAACATGAGAACAGTGCATCACTGTTTATTTAACTTGCTTTCTTACAGTGGCAGCCCGTCCATTGGGGGCGCAGGGGCGCCGTCCTCCCATCCATGCGTCGGGCCCCCTAATCAACATGCAGGGTGCCGGATGCATGGATTCCAATGGGGTTTTTCTTTTTTTTTTGAAGCACGTGATTAGAGCCAGAGGCTCTAATAGGCTTCAAAAAAGGGTGGGTTCGGGGCGCAGAGTACTGCGCCCTGAGCCCACCCAGTTGTGTGACAGTAGCGAATGAATATTCGCTATTGTCACACGGATCCTCCTCCTGGCCAATCAGGAAGCAGGTCCTGAGACCCGTTTCTGATTGGCCATAAGGAGAAGCCATGCCATTAGCCATGGAGGAGGAGGAGGAGGGAGGAGACGCAGGAGACTGAGGGGAAGCTGCTGCCTGTCCTCCACATGTCCAGGATGAGAGAGCTGGCGACTGGGGGGGTAAGGTGTGTGGGCTGGCGTGGTCTGGGGGTGGGTATGGTGTGGTCCGTCTGCCGCCCCCCGGCCCATTGAGCACCAGCCGCCACTGTTTTCTTATACAGTAATACCTTGGATTGTGAACATAATTGGTTCCGGAAACATGCTTGTAATCCAAAGCACTCTTATATCAAAGCAAATTTCCTCACAAGAAATAATGGAAACTCAGATGATTTGTTCCACAACCATTTATTAATAAATCCTTCAGTTTATAGTCCATATCAAAAGATTATAGCAATGTGATTGGTCGTGTAACCATAAAATGTCCATCCACAAATGGCGCCTCCACAAGGGGATTAGAAGCAAAATCCAGCATGAGCTACAGAGTGTAAAAAAGAAGAGAGGGTGCCTCTAAGTGTACCAATATGGTTACATTTACCCCATCAGCCCTGGAAGGTTTTACCCCCTTAATGACCAGGCCATTTTTTTTGCGATTCTGCACTGTGTTACTTTTAGATAGCAAATAATGAAACAATAATATAGCGTATACAATTGCTACACAAGTCATATTGGAATTGAATGCTATTAAAAACTATCTTTCCTTTTCAATCTGCAGCCGCTGTCATTTTATGAAAGTGCAATGCAATATGGCTACCTGTAGAATCCTGTGCACAGAATATGTACTGAATGTCCCCCAGAAACATAATTTCCAGCTTGTTCGATTGGCTCACCAATTTGTCCAGAAGTCTGCCTAAGATACAAGTCAGATTTCTGACATCCCCTGCAACAAAAATTTAATTTTAGGTGAGACATTTCCAATAGGAATGTCTAAAGGGATGCAGACCCAGCAGATTTAATCATTAGAGCTCTGCAGCTGCCACAGCTGATTGATAATTATGTAACCAATCCCATTAGACCCACTCAGCACAGAGGAACAAACAATGATTTCTTCAGAGTTACAAAAGGCTGGAATCTGCAACAAAGGTTGTTATAATCCTTGCAATGCACAGAGATCACCCAGAGGGGAATGTTTTTTTTTTTTTTTTTTTTTTTTTTCAACAAGTTATGCTCTAAAACTTTTATTCAAGTATTCAAAATATTGCACTTACATAAACCAAGATGTGTAATCACCTTAAAAACAAGCAAGCCTGCCGGCCAAATTAGCAGCAGCCCGTCCTTCTGGAACTTGAGGAGCGTGGTGACGTCAGCACGTCACTCCTCCCTACACATTTTGCCATACAATGACGTCGTTCGGGGCACTTTCTTTCCTCATGTCCTAGCCTCCAGCAAGAAGAATAGTGAGCAACCTAGTAATGACATCGCCAAACCTCATTCAAAATCTCTCTTATCAGAGGCAACAGTGCCTTAAATCCCACACTGCATAATTACAGCTACAGTAGGACTTTACTGCTATTTTTCCAGGGAGAATTCTAGACAAAAGGAACATTTTAGGCTGCTGTTTAGGCACAGTTTTCTTTCCAGATGTTTCACATAAAATAGCAAATTTTCATTTTTTAAAGTAGTTCTAAAGCCTAAACATTTTTTACCTTAATGCATTCCTAGGTAAAAAATGTTAAGGCATCAGTATCCCTCCTCACTCCCCCTCCCCTTACTTACCTGTTCACATCTGCAGCTCTTCTCTCCCCTCACTTACAGGTCTCACTGGCTTTGCTGGGGCACTGGGAGCCGTTGGCTCCAGATGCTGTCAATCAAAGCCAGTGAGGAGAGAAGGGCCAAATCCTGCTGTCAGTGTCAATGGATGTAGCAGCAAGGCTCGGGAGCAAGCATGCACAAGTGGCTTCCCATGGGGGCTTTGGACATAGAAGAGGAGCCAGGAGCGCTGGCGGGGGACCCGAGAAGAGGAGGTTCGGGGTCACTCTGGGCAATTCTATTGCACAGAGCACGTAAGTATAGAGATGTTTGTTATTTTAAGAAAGAATTACCTTTACAACTACTTCAAGTAGTTGTAAAGGCACTCAACTGTCTATTTCCCAAAGACAAACTCTGGATATGACGCTGAACACGTGCACTCAACTTTTTTGGTCCACCATGTTCAGAGTGGAATCTGTCCTGTTAAACTGCTGTATGGTCTTGGCCACCGTGCTTCAGCTCAGTTTCAGGGTCTTGGCAATCTTCTTATAGCCTAGGCCATCTTTAAGTATAGCAACAATTTTTATTTTCAGATCCTCAGAGATTTCTTTGCCATGAGGTGCCATGTTGAACTTCCAGTGACCAGTATGAGAGAGTGAGAGCGATAACACCAAATTTAACACACCTGCTCCCCATTCACACCTGAGACCTTGTAACACTAACGAGTCACATGGGCCCAATTTGGACATGGTCACTTAGGGGCGTACTCACTTTTTTTTGCCAGCGGTTTAGACATTAATGGCTGTGTGTTGAGATATTTTGAGGGGACAGCAAATTTACACTGTTATACAAGCTGTACACTCACTACTTTACATTGAAGCAAAGTGTCATTTCTTCAGTGTCGTCATATGAAAAGATATATTAAAATAATTACAATTTGTGAGATACTGTATGTAGCAATATTTCCAGGCATTGGGCCCGAGGTGGGTCTGCCATTGTTACCGGAAACACTTCCAACACATTTAAGTTGAAACCCCAAGTGGGAGAACTCAGAGAATGACCACTAGACCACCGGGGAACGACATATGAACTTCGAGACCACTTGCGTCTCCTTCATTTGAGCGTACTTTTGGAAAATCTGTTCAATTACAATGGCGGTGTACTTATGAATACTGCATGACAATTTATGTGCCCAGTTTGCTAACTTAGGGGATACCTCCCATTTGGGGATATCAAGGGAGCATTATTTTCCCTCCCTGCCCCCTATTTTGACATTGGGGTACTCAGTGAATTAAGTGCACATTCATCATAATCAGCTTGGCTGTCACCCTCTCTATGGGTCAACTTTAAGAGGTTGGATGTCTCGGTTCCCCTCCCCCTCTGTGCTCGCTTTGGTGGCGTCACTTGTGTTGCCTCCACCTCCGGCATAAGAAAGGGTTCAGGTTATTTTAAGAAATGTTCACTCTCAAGAAATATCTATGAAAACTCCTGAAGAAGCTATTATGAAGATGGCGAAACATGTAGAGTTGATATTTTCTAGTGCATTTTCTTGATTTTATCATTTTATATTGATGTATTGTCTTGTCCTCACCTTCTATGTGTAATAAAATGTACAATTTTTGAGAATTCAGATTTTTCTCCATCATTTTGCACCGTTAAAGTCCCACTTTGCCCCCCCCCCCATTGTAGTTACTTTAATTAAAGGGATGTGGTGCTTCCTACTTCATCTCTAGCAATATTTCTTAAAAATCTTCAGGGCCCAACCGCTCTACACTTCCAGGGTCCTTTCACTAGGCAACCCCCTTGACACTTCAGAGTCCTTTCACTAGGCAACCCCCTTTACACTTGCAGGCTCCAGGATCCCTGGGACCTTCACCGGAGTGGTCCCCTCTACACTAGGCAGACCCCAGGGGCAGTTCACAGTACTCACGACCTTGAAAGGCTTTCCTGGAACTGAATCCCTCTTTCTCCACTGGTCCTGGGCACACCGGATCCTCTCTGCAACTCAGCTCTCCCTTCTGGATACTCAGGGCCCCACCCAAGACACCCAATCCTTTTGACAGGAGGAGAGACAGCTGTACTCTTCCTCCTGGGACTCGGCTTCCTGCCAAAGACACTGCGTCATGCGCTCCCCTCAGAATTATACCCACTCACAGAATCCTCTGTGGCAGAATCTGCCTTCTGGGGTAGATACAAGCCCAAATGGGCCACTGATTGGATTTCCTCCACTGCCCAATGAGAATCCTCTCACAGAGCCAGTGGGGAGACTCCCCTCTCAGTAACCTCACCTGGGAGACATGACAGCCCAGCTGAAATCATGGCTCTGCTGTTAGGCAGCCAAGGCCCACTATACTTTTATCTAGCACCTACCTGTAGGGTACTACATGTATGTATGTATATATATATATATATATATTTTTTTTTTTTTTGCGGAGCTGGCCTTTAAAGTGACAAGAAGCACGTTCTATTATTTTCCACAGATCCCTGGATTCCTGGATGCTTGCGGTTTTGGAAATGATGCGCTGTGCTCTCTTCCTTTCTCAGCGCTGTCACCTCAATTAGCAAAACTCGCATGACGTACACGTGGCTTGTTTGTTTCCGAACTATTAATGTACTTAGTGAGTCACTTCTGAGTTTGACATGCATAGCATTTGCATATTAATATCCCTTTGTCAAGGTTCAAAACACAAAAGAAAAAGAGAGCATTTAATCTGAGGACTCAAATCCTGACGGTTTTTCAATTCGAAGACTATATTAAAAAAAACTGGAAACCTTTTTAGGATTATATATTACAGTACATAGCAAAAAGATGTTAAAATTGTCTTTACTAACATTTTAAAAGATCCGTCTGCTGGAAACAAAAATATTTCTGCTTTTTGTAGACACCAAAGAGGTAGACCAGCAGAGATTTCCTTTTATGTTACAATGAAATTAGAATTTAGCCCGCATTATACAAAGCTGTCAGAACTGGGTGACTTTTCTAAATGAATATCAATTACAATGTGTCCTGAAAAGTAACGGGAGTGCAGTGGTTGAGTTTGGCTGTTGCCCATCGGGCAGCCATCAGAAATTTTTGGGCCCCTACACAGCTTCAGGCACCCCCCCCCCCCCAATATTCCAGGGTCAGAAGAGACTGTGGCCATGCCAGCATATCCTGGATTGATGTACCACCTCCTCACCTCCCCCAGAAAACGCCACTGCCCACCCCATCCTCTGCTGTCATTACCATGACTTGGTAATGAGTAAGCGACATATCTTGTCGTGAAACGCGTCTACCTTTTTTGTCCTTACACTCACAGTTTGATGTTTTGAAGCTATGCCTTATTTTTGATGTGGAATAAATACACTCCCGTTTGACTTTACATCGGAGTGCGGTCATCTCTTTTGTTCATATGGTATTTGGATTACGGATCCGACCGGCACCTGATACTACCTCACCTAGAGCGGTCTCCCCAAGTTGGATTCTATTGATCTCTACGTCCCCAAATACAGCCAGGAGGAGTAGATTGGTAAAGGTATCCATGCTTCAGGGGCGTAACTACAGGGGTTGCAGGGGTTGCGATTGCTACCGGGCCCCATGCTCCAGGGGGCCCAGTAGCAAACCAGTGGGTGAACTTCCAGGATTGCAAAAGTCACACTTGCGACCGGGCCCTGGCATTGCACCACTGTGGGGAGGCCCCAAGATTGCAGGAAGGGAGCCCACTGCAGAACTTGTGAAAGGATCCCGCTGCGGGACCGTAATAAAAGGCCATGCAATGAGAATAAAGAGCCCCAGGATTAGTGGGAAGAGCCCTGGGCTTGAAGGGAAGGGCCCGGCCAGGGATCTGGGGGGGCCCTTCATGGTTTCTTGCATCGGGGCCCTGAAGGCTCTAGTTACGCCTCTGCCATGCTTCAAAGATTAAAGTTTGTAAAAGAAAAGGGCTGGGAATCATATGTACACTGTGGGGTATATGATTTTTTTTTTCCCTTTTTTATTTTTTCCCTTATGTTTATTTCAGGAATGCTACATGTGTTTTTAAATGTTTTGAATTGTTGTGGTCTTTTCTCTTGTACTTGCTTTCTTGTATTTCTTGTAAAAATGTATTAAACAATATATATTATAAATGATAAATAAATTATAAATAAATTATAAATTATAAATACATGTTATGCCCATATATTGTTTTTACACTTAAAGAGTTCATCTTTATTATACTTTTTATCCAGTATTCTTGTATTCTGATTATTTCATATGTGTTTCTCATTTCTCTTGTGTCATATTGCATACAATGTTGACTTTGTAATTTCACATTTGTTACTCATAATATTCTTCAATAAACTTGTTGGAAAAAAAAAATAAATAAAAATAAATTAATGACTCACATTAAGTGCCGGTTCACACTTATGCGCTTGCGCTTGCAATGCGAATTTGCAGTGCGAGTTTACCTTATGTTTTTCAATAGTACCAGCGCGATTGTAAAGAAAATGTGATTGCGTTGATTATGTTAATTAAGCTCAGGAGGGGTGGAGCTGAGGGGAAAATCAAACAAAAAATAAGAATTCGCACATAAGAATTCGCACATATCTGAACTGATAATGCGAGTCCAGACCGATTTACATTGATGTCTATGGAGACTAAATTCGCAACGCAACGCTGTAAACTCGCACAAGACCCTTTTTATAATCGCATCACATTCGCATCTGGATCGCAACGCATAGATGTGAACGACCGTCACGAATTCAATGTATTTTGTAAATGCATGCGATTGGAGACTATTTAGAACGCATCGCATTCGCAGTACAAGCGCATAAGTGTGAACCGGCACTAAAGTTTGTAGAAGAAAAGGGGCAGGGAATCATATGTACACTGTGGGGTATATGATTGTTATTTTTTTTTTATTTATTTTTTTTTCCCTTATGTTTATTTCAGGAATACTACATGTGTTTTTAAATGTTTTGAATTGTTGTGGTCTTTTCTCTTGTACTTGCTTTCTTGTATTTCTTGTAAAAATGTATTAAAATATATATATATTATAAATGATAAATAAATTATAAATAAATTATAAATTATAAATACATTTTATGCCCATATATTGTTTTCACACTTAAAGAGTTCATCTTTATTATACTTTTTTATCCTGTATTCTTGAATTCTAAATATTTCATACTGTATGTGTTTCTCATTTCTCTTGTGTCATATTGCATACAATGTGGACTTTGTAATTTCACATTTGTTACTCATAATTTTCTTCAATAAACTTGTTGGAAAAAAAAAAAAAATTAATGACTCACGTTATTTTTTTTTTTGTTGTTTTTTTTAAGTCTTTTTTTGTCTATACATTTTTTTCTTTCTTCACAGTTTTCTTCACATTTGGGGTGGAGTTCTTTTTTTTTTTTCATTTCTCTTCTTCACTGGGGAGAGGAAGGCGGGGGGGGGGGAGGTTATATGGTGAGATTTGGGCACGTCCCCAAATACAGCCAGGAGGAGTAGATTGGTAAAGGTATCCATGCTTCAAAGATTAAAGTTTGTAAAAGAAAAGGGCTGGGAATCATATGTACACCGTGGGGCATATGATTTTTTATTTTTTATTTTTTTTACCTTTTTTTTTTTTACCTTATGTTTATTTCAGGAATGCTACATGTGTTTTTAAATGTTTTGAATTGTTGTGGTCTTTTCTCTTGTACTTGCTTTCTTGTATTTCTTGTAAAAATGTATTGAAAAAATATATATATTATAAATGATAAATAAATTATAAATAAATTATAAATTATAAATACATGTTATGCCCATATATTGTTTTTACACTTAAAGAGTTCATCTTTATTATACTTTTTATCCAGTATTCTTGTATTCTGATTATTTCATATGTGTTTCTCATTTCTCTTGTGTCATATTGCATACAATGTTGACTTTGTAATTTTCACATTAGTTACTCATAATTTTCTTCAATAAACTTGTTGGAAAAAAAAAATAAAAAAAAAATAATGACTCATATTAACCACTTAAGCCCCGTAAGATTTTACCCCCTTCCTGACCAGGGGGTATTTTGCGATTCGGCACTGCGTGACTTTAACGGACCATTGCGCGGTCGTGCGACGCTGTGCCTAAACAAATTTGATGTCCTTTTTTTCCCACAAACAGAGCTTTCTTTTGGTGGTATTTGATCACCTGTGCGATTTTTTGATCATGCGTTATAAAAAAAAAAAAAGCGTCAATTTTGCAAAAATAACAATATTTTTCACATTTTTTTATATGAAATTCCCCCCAAAAAAATGTAAAAATCCAAACTTTTTAACATTTTT
This sequence comes from Pelophylax lessonae, assembly GCF_965119305.1. Classification (NCBI taxonomy): domain Eukaryota; kingdom Metazoa; phylum Chordata; class Amphibia; order Anura; family Ranidae; genus Pelophylax; species Pelophylax lessonae. Next base: position 218,844,432 of record NC_138778.1, read on the forward strand.
GGCCAATTTGTTTTATGCTACATATGTTTGGTAAAAAAAAATCGCAAAAAGCGTATTTTGATTGGTTTGCGCAAAAGCTATCGCGTTTAATAACAAAGGGAAAGATTTTTGTCATTTTTGTTGTTTTTTTTTTAACGCGTAATGGCGGCGATCTGCAATTTTTTTTGCGGGACTGCGACATTGGGGCGCACAGATCGGACCCTTGACTGACATTTTTGACACTTTTGGGGTTACCAGTGACATTAGTACAGTAATCAGTGCTATACATATGCTCTGTTACTGTAAAATGACACTGGGAGGGAAGGGGTTAACTTTTTTTTGAGAGGGAGGGGGTTAAGTGTGTCCCTAGGGGCGTGATTCTAACTGTGATTGGCTGTGGCTTGAGGTGTAGGAACAATGATCAACGGTCCTACATAGCAGAACCGTATAATCACTATTCCTACACAGGGGAGAATGACAGGCGGCTTGTTTACATCAGCTGCCTGCCTTTCTCCCGCTGTCACGGACGATCGTGAGTGTGACATTGGGTCCGCCGCTCACACGCGCGGGGGGGTCCGTGACTGCGCGGGAGCGGGAGCGCGCCTCCGGCGGCGCGCACTCGCTCCCCAGAGCCTCACAGGCTAATGTCGTACCGGTACGTCACTTTGCCTGTGAGGGGCTGACCGCCTCAGTATATGTACTTGCGGCGGTCGGCAAGTGGTTAAAGTTTGTAGAAGAAAGGGGCAGGGAATCATATGTACACTGTGGGGTATATGAGTGTTATTTATTTTTTATTTTTTTTTCCCTTTTTTTCTTCTTTCCCTTATGTTTATTTCAGGAATACTACATGTGTTTTTAAATGTTTTGAATTGTTGTGGTCTTTTCTCTTGTACTTGTATCCATATGAAATTTTTATCATTGAAAATATGGCCTGGTCATTAAGGGGGTAAAACCTCCAGAAGTGGTTAAACCACTTCCTATCTAATGCCTCTTACACACGCAACGATTATCGGCCGACCGATCGGCCGTCTTTTGTCCAGTGTTGTTGTGTTGGTTGAAATGTGCTCTAGACTGCACACAAATTTTATTGGCCAACAAAAACCAACTTCAGAAATGTTGTCATGTTCTGGTTTACTTTCCGTGTGTTTTTTCTTCTCTGAGCATGCCCAGTCTTGCTCATCAGATTTTTGTCTGCCGAAATCTGTACTGACTGACGGAAAATCGGCCGTTGTGTTGACGGCCAACAGAAATTTTATAGCATGCACACCAGATTTTGTTCGGCCGAAAAGTCGCAGTCAGTTGTCGGAAGCATCATACTAACAAGCCGAAAATCGGCCGATCGAACGTTGGCTGAAAATTCACGGCCAACAATTAGGGTTGAGCGGACACCTAGATGTCCGTGTTCGACGGGTTCGGCCGAACTTTAAAAAAAAGTCTGGGTCCGTGTCCCGGACTTTTACCGAACTTTTCCCGGACACCGAACCCCATTGAAGTCAATGGGGACCCGAACTTTAAGGCACTAAAATGGCTCTAAAACACCAAAGGAAAGGGCTAGAGTGCTGCAAATGGCAGCAAAACGTAATTAAGAGCATGGCAAGTGCTCTGCAAACAAATGTGGATAGGGAAATAACTTAAAACAACAAAAAAAAAACAGAAAAATAAAACAATGTTCTTCTTCATCTCTGAAGGACGAGGCCCATATGGAGTAGGAGGGAGGTTGAGGTGGTGGTGGATGCGGCGGTGACATAGGCATGCGCACAGGGTGTGCCGGGTGTGCCTGGGCACACCCTAATCACCTAGGGCACATAGCATTGCCAGTGAGGAGATGGGAAAGATCTCCCTCGGACCTGCTCTGCTCTATTTCTCTTTGCCTACAGGTACATGGCCCCGATACATTACTCTCCCTGCTGGCAAACACATGCATGTGTATTTCAACTTTGGGGTGCACACCTTAATGCAATAGGCTGCGCACACCTATGGGCGGTGTAGGTGGAAGCGGCGGTGGAGGAGGACCAGGGCCGGATTAAGAGCATCATGGGCTTGGTGCTGAGGATTTTGAAGGGCCTTAAGGGCCGTGCCTTGCCATGCACCCAGAGGAGGAAGGGTGCAGCCATGCATGCCTAATTCAACATGGGATGCTGTCTCTGAAGCCCATAAACACATCCATGCATCGGCAACTGTCCCTCCTTGTCCGGCCTTCGTGCTGTGTGGGGAGGTTCTGAGGTTGCTGCCTGGGGAAGCGAGCATAGAAGCCAGACTTCTGTGTTTACAAGTGACAGAAGAGCGGTAACAGTGAATATGGCCAACCCGGGGCCTATATAAAAGGTAGGGGCCTGGAGCTGCAGCTCCAATAGCCCCTACGTTAATCTGGCCCTGAGGAGGAGGACGAGGTAGCCAACACTGCTTCTTTTCACAAATTTTAAATGAGGGTACACCCCAAAAGAGTGAGAAAGAGCAAAAATGGAACAATGGGTGGGTAAGGTCGGTATCCATTGCTATTCTGCATAAGGTACGGAAAAGTCCAGTGGGATCCATGCCTGGTTCATTTTAATGAACGTGAGCTTGTCCACATTGTCTCTGGACAGGCGGCTGCGCTTGTCTGTTATAACGCCCCCAGCCGTGCTAAATACCCGTTCAGATAATACACTGGCTGCAGGGCACGCCAGCACCTCCAAGGCGTAAAGGGCAAGCTCAGGCCATGTGCCCAATTTGGAGACCCAGAAGTTGAAGGGGGCAGACCCCTCATTCACTACATGTAGGCGTGTGCACACATACTGCTCCACCATGTTGGTAAAATGCTGCCTCCTGCTAAGACGTTCCATCTGAGCTGCTGGTGCTGCTGTTTGTTGTGGCGTGCTGACAAAGCTTTTCCACATTTCGGCCATGCTAACCCTGCCTTCTGAGGTGCTGGCGGTGCCCTGGTTGCGTTGGCGACCTCCTCCTCCTCCTCTGCCTTGTGCTTTCACTGCGGCCCCGCTGTCAGATGGGAATGCCAGCAGCATGGCGTCTACCAGCGTGCGCTTGTACTCGCGCATCTTGCGATCGCGCTCCAGTGAGTGAATTAAGGACGGTACGTTGTCCTTGTAACGGGGATCCAGCAGCGTGGCCACCCAGTAATCAGCACAAGTTAGAATGTGGGCAACTCGGCGGTCGTTGTGGAGACACTGCAGCATTTAATCGCTCATGTGTGCCAGGCTGCCCAGAGGCAACGAAAGGCTGTCCTCTGTGGGAGGTGTATCGTCCGTGTCCTCTATATCCCCCCAGCCACGCACCAGTGATGGCCATGAGCTGGCCTGGGTGCCACCCTGCTGTGAACATGGTTCCATCTCCTCCTCCAGCTCCTCCTCCTCCTCATCCTCCTCATCCTCCAGAACTGTGCCCCTGCTGGACAATTGTGTCCCTGGCGTTTGTGTGTGCAGGAACCCACCCTCGGAGCCCCTTGCGAATGACTGCCCTGAAAGCCTTGGAAATGTTACCTCTTCATCCTCCTCCTCCTCCTCATCCTGTGCCACATCCTCTTCCATCATCGCCCGAATTGTTTTTTCAAGGAGGCATAGAAGTGGGATAGTTAAGCTGAGAACGGCGTCATTGCCACTGGCCATGTTGGTGGAGTACTCAAAACAGCGCAACAAGGCACACAGGTCTCGCATGGAGGCCCAGTTATTGGTGGTGAAGTGGTGCTGTTCCGCAGAGCGACTCACGCGTGCGTGCTGCAGCTGAAACTCCACTATGGCCTGCTGCTGCTCGCACAGTCTTTCCAGCATGTGCAAGGTGGAGTTCCACCTTGTGGGCACGTCACATATGAGGCGGTGAGCGGGAAGGCCGAAGTTACGCTGCAGCGCTGCCAGGCGAGCAGCAGCAGGGTGAGAACGCCGAAAGTGTGCACAAACGGCCCGCACTTTCTGCAGCAGCTCTGACATATCGGGGTAGTTTTTAAGGAACCTCTGCACCACCAAATTCAGCACATGCGCCAGGCAAGGGATGTGCGTCAAACCGGCTAGGCCCAGAACTGCTATGAGATTTCGCCCAGGCCGGGCTTGAGGCTCGCTGGCAGCAACCACTCATTTGTCTGCTGTTCCATGCTCCTCCACAACTCCTGCGCGGTGTGTGGTTTGTCCCCCAAACAGGCAAGTTGTAAAACTGCCTGCTGTCGTTTACCCCTGGCCGTGCTGAAGTTGGTGGTGAAGGTGTTACGCTGTCCGGATGAGGAGGCGGTAGAGGATGAGGAAGCGGAGTAGGAGGAGTTAGGAACAGGAGGCAAACTGAAGCGCCCTGCAATCCTCGGTGGTGGAAGGACATGCGCCAAATTGCTATCCGCCTCAGGCCCATCCGCCACTGCATTTACCCAGTGTGCCGTTAGGGAGATATAACGCACCTGACCGTGCTTACTGGTCCACGTATCGGTAGTTAGGTGGACCTTGGCACAGATGGCGTTGCGCAGTGCACACCTGATTTTTCCCCCCACTTGGTTGTGCAGGGAAGGGATGGCTTGCCTGGAAAAGTAGTGGCGGCTGGGCACGACGTACTGTGGGACAGCCACCGACATAAGGTTTTTAAAACTGTGCGTCTCCACCAGACGGAATGACAGCATTTCAAAGGCCAATAATTTTGAAATGCTGGCATTCAGGGCCAGGGATCGCGGGTGGGTAGGGGAGTACTTCCTCTTCCTCTCAAGTGTTTGGGAGATGGAAAGCTGAACGCTTCCACGGGACATTGTGGAGATGGTTGTTGGTGACCCAGGTGGTGGTGTTGCTGACAGATCGTCTGTTTGCGGGGTGGCAGGTGCCGGTATCACTACAGATGTGGCTGGAGCGGCCGAGACTGCAGCAGAAAAGGAAGCAGGATGAGCCAGAGACGTTTCTTGGTTTTGAAGGTGTGTACTCCACTGCAGCTCGTGCTTTGCACTTAGATGCCTGATCATGCAGGTTGTGCTCAGGTTGAGAAGGTTTATGCCTCGCTTCAAGCTCTGATTGCACAGGGTGCAAACCACTCGTGTCCTGTCATCAGCACATTTTCTAAAGAACTTCCACGCTAGAGAACTCCTTTGAGCTGACTTTGGTGCGCTCGTTCCCTTGCTGCGTTGGGCAGTAGCGGGCGTAGTGTCTAGGGCACGGCCGCTCCGCTTCTGCACCCTGCTCCCTCTTCTGCTGTGCTGGTGGCTCTGTGCGACCACCGCCTCTTCCTCCAAACCACTCAGGTCACCTGCATGACGTTCATTCCATGTGGGGTCGAGGACCTCATCGTGCTCCACATCATCTTCCACCCAGTCTTCACCCCTGCCCTCCTTGTCGGTCTCCACAATGCTGAACGCCGCAGCAGTTGGCACCTGCGTTTCGTCATCATCGGAGACGTGCTGCGATGATCCTTGCATGTACTCATCTTGAGAAATAAGTGGTTGGGCATCGCTGCACTCAATCTCTTCCACTTCTGGGGCAGGGCTAGGTGGATGGCCCTGGGAAACCCTGCTGACAGAGTCATCAAAAAGAAGAAGAGACTGCTGTATGGCTTGGGGCTCAGACTGCTTGCCTGATTTGCAAGGGGGTGAGGTGAAAGACGGTTGGACATCGGCTGCAGGTGCCAACTGTGACCTTTCTGCAGTAGACTGGGTGGGAGACAATGTGAAGGAACTGGAGGCACTGTCAGCAGCAAACCAATCTACTATCGCCTCCACTTGTTCTGGCCTCATTACTTCTAGGGGCGTATGATGCCCTACCAAATACTGATGCAGGTTCTGTCGCCTACTCACACTTGAGGAAGGTGTTTCACTTGTGCGTGTAGCTGGCACAGATCGACCACGTCCTCTCCTTGCAACAGGAGCTCTACCAGCAGCACCACGACCCAGGCCACGGCCCTTATTTGACGGTCTCCTCATATTTCTGTAATTTAAGATCTTGCCCTAGAAAGGTTTTTATTGAATAGCGGAATAGGAAATATGATCCAAAAAAGTGTATGTATCTCGCACGTACAAAACCACACTAGGCCCCAATTACTATTGTTTCTACCCCTAAAAGGATGGATGAGGAGTAGGAGGAGTATGGAACAGACAGCACCCTCAAATCTTCAGAAGTATGAGATGAACCTCAAAAACTTGGAAAGGTGGATCTCACACGTACCGACACAGACTATCCCGCAATTCAATTGATCCTCAAAAGTTTTTATTGAATAGCGGAATAGGAAATATGATCAAAAAGAAAGTGTATGTATCTCACACGTACACCACCACACTAGGCCCCAATTACTATTGTTTGTACCTCTAAAAGGATGGTTGAGCAGTAGGAGGAGGAGTATGGAACAGGCAGCACCCTCAAATCTTCAGAAGTATGAGATGAACCCCAAAAACTTGGAAAGGTGGATCTCGCACGTACCGACACAGACTATCACGCAATTTAATTGATCCCCAAAGGTTTTAATTGAATAGCGGAATAGAAAATATGATCAAAAAGAAAGTGTATGTATCTCACACATACACCACCACACTAGGCCCCAATTACTATTGTTTGTACCCCTAAAAGGATGGTTGAGGAGTAGGAGGAGGAGTATGGAACAGGCAGCACCCTCAAATCTTCAGAAGTATGAGATGAACCCCAAAAACTTGGAAAGGTGGATCTCACACGTACCGACACAGACTATCACGCAATTTAATTGATCCCCAAAGGTTTTAATTGAATAGCGGAATAGAAAATATGATCAAAAAGAAAGTGTATGTATCTCACACGTACACCACCACACTAGGCCCCAATTACTATTGTTTGTACCCCTAAAAGGATGGTTGAGCAGTAGGAGGAGGAGTATGGAACAGGCAGCACCCTCAAATCTTCAGAAGTATGAGATGAACCCCAAAAACTTGGAAAGGTGGATCTCACACGTACCGACACAGACTATCACGCAATTTAATTGATCCCCAAAGGATTTAATTGAATAGCGGAATAGAAAATATGATCAAAAAGAAAGTGTATGTATCTCACACGTACACCACCACACTAGGCCCCAATTACTATTGTTTGTACCCCTAAAAGGATGGTTGAGCAGTAGGAGGAGGAGTATGGAACAGGCAGCACCCTCAAATGTTCAGAAGTATGAGATTGTGTTCACTGTACCCCACAAAGATTGTGTTCACTGCACCTCAAAAAGGATTTTGTTCACTGCACCCCACAAAGATTGTGTTCACTGCACCCTAAAAGGATTTTGTTCACTGCACCCCAAAAAGATTGTGTTCACTGTACCCCCCAAAGATTGTGTTCACTGCACCCCACAAAGATTCTGTTCCCTGTACCCCACAAAGATTGTGTTCACTGCACCCCACAAAGGATTTTGTTCACTGCACCCCAAAAAGATTGTGTTCACTGCAACCCAAAAAGGATGTTGTTCACTGCACCCCAAAAAGGATTTTGTTTACTGCACCCCAAAAAGATTGTGTTCACTGCACCCCACAAAGATTTTGTTCACTGCACCCCACAAAGGATTTTGTTCACTGCACCCCAAAAAGATTGTGTTCACTGTACCCCCCAAAGATTGTGTTCACTGCACCCCACAAAGGATTTGGTTCACTGCACCCCAAAAAGATTGTGTTCACTGTACCCCCCAAAGATTGTGTTCACTGCACCCCACAAAGATTGTGTTCACTGTACCCCACAAAGATTGTGTTCACTGCACCCCACAAAGGATTTTGTTCACTGCACCCCAAAAAGATTGTGTTCACTGCACCCCAAAAAGGATGTTGTTCACTGCACCCCAAAAAGATTGTGTTCACTGCACCCCACAAAGATTGTGTTCACTGCACCCCACAAAGGATTTTGTTCACTGCACCCCAAAAAGATTGTGTTCACTGTACCCCCTAAAGATTGTGTTCACTGAACCCCACAAAGGATTTTGTTCACTGCACCCCAAAAAGATTGTGTTCACTGTACCCCCCAAAGATTGTGTTCACTGCACCCCACAAAGATTCTGTTCACTGTACCCCACAAAGTCTGTGTTCACTGCACCCCATAAAGGATTTTGTTCACTGCACCCCAAAAAGGATTTTGTTCACTGCACCCCAAAAAGGATGTTGTTCACTGCACCCCAAATAGGATTTTGTTCACTGCACCCCAAAAAGATTGTGTTCACTGCACCCCACAAAGATTGTGTTCACTGCACCCACAAAGGATTTTGTTCACTGCACCCCAAAAAGATTGTGTTCACTGCACCCCACAAAGATTGTGTTCACTGCACCCCACAAAGGATTTTGTTCACTGCACCCCAAAAAGATTGTGTTCACTGCACCCCACAAAGATTCTGTTCACTGTACCCCACAAAGATTGTGTTCACTGCACCCTAAAAGGGTTTTGTTCACTGCACCCCAAAAAGGATTTTGTTCACTGCACCCCAAAAAGGATGTTGTTCACTGCACCCCAAAAAGGATTTTGTTCACTGCACCCAAAAAGATTGTGTTCACTGCACCCCACAAAGGATTTTGTTCACTGCACCCCAAAAAGATTGTGTTCACTGCACCCCAAAAAGGATTTTGTTCACTGCACCCCAAAAAGGATGTTGTTCACTGCACCCCAAAAAGATTGTGTTCACTGCACCCCACAAAGATTGTGTTCACTGCACCCCACAAAGGATTTTGTTCACTGCACCCCAAAAAGATTGTGTTCACTGCACCCCAAAAAGGATGTTGTTCACTGCACCCCAAAAAGGATTTTGTTCACTGCACCCCAAAAAGATTTTGTTCACTGCACCCCAAAAAGATTGTGTTCACTGCAGCCCAAAAAGATTGTGTTCACTGCAGCTCACACACAGAAAAATGGATGTGGATCACTGACACCTGCTTATCTCCTATCCCACACCACACAGCAATATCGATTGTAGTTTGTAGAACACAGTTTCCCTAAAATTCAGCAGCAGCCTCTCCCTAACAGGATTGAGAAGAGATCGTAGATCAGGATTGAGTGCAGAGTCACCCCACCCCCCACACAGCAATATCGATTGTACTTTGTAGAAGACACTGACCCTATAATTCAGCAGACTCTATCCCTAAAATGCCTACAACTCGCCCTGCCTAAACACTCCGACCTGTCCCTCAATTCTATCCGGACACAAATGGTTTTTTCCTGCCTGTCTTTCCCTAATCAGCAGCCAGCACGTTGATGTGTGCTCTGTCCCTGATCTAAGCAGCAGAATGAAGATGCTGCGGCTGCCTGGAACTTATAAAGACTTGGTCACATGCTTAAGACGGCCAATCACAGCTACTGAGACATTTGCAGGCATGGCTGGGATGGCTTAAGGCACACCAGTTAAACGATTGTTGATTGGCTGTTGAAAGCCCGCCATGAAAAGAGCGCCAAAGCATGCAAAACCCGGAAATAAAACGACCGAACACGGATTTTTACCCGAACATACAGTAAAGTGTCCGTGTCCGTGTTCGGGTACAAAAAATCCAATTATTCGGTACGAACACGAATAATACAGTCCGTGTTCGCTCATCACTACCAACAATCGTTGCGTGTGTACGAGGCATTACTCTTTCATTAATTCTTTCTTTCATTAATTAAAAAGTTCTCCCTGAACACTTTGCCATTTTTTTTTTATCTTAATTTTGCACTGTGAACATCACACCATCTTCCTCTGCCAAAATAATTACTGGAAACCAAGCTGTAACAGTTACTGTAACAATTTTTACATCTGTTCTACCTGCTCATTCCACAACACAGAAGGCCTGTACAGCATACGGATATTACCGTTAGCGTTGTGGAGTTTGCAGACGCACAGGATCTACGCTTCTCTCTGCAAAGTGTTATTAACGTGGCAAAATTTCCCCCCCTCCTCCTCGTTGTTCTGTGTATTGTGTTTGGCGGCAGGCACAGAACTGCCCTGAAAGTAGTACAGTTAATAAAAGAGAAAGAAGTGAGTCAGGACAATATATTTATTCCCAGCCTGATATGAATTTGCTGTCGCTGTTCTTGTAACTAAGACACAGGAATGTACATTCATCATCTCCCTGCTCGGCGCTGACAACGCGAATTAGATGGGATATTGATGGAGAACGGAGGTAAGAAAAAGGCCAGACAGGGAAACTGAAACCGCAGTGCTGAGCTCTAATAGGGAGATAGTTATTAAAAATGTTGAAAATAAAATGACAAAAAAGAAAAATACTCCAGGAAGTAACCTTACATTTAATGTATGTAGTGTATATGGTACAGAATAGAGATCGACCGATTATCGGCAAAGCCGATATATGGAGGGCCGATCTGCACTTTCCTCGATATATCGGAATCGGCCCCTGAGGTGACCGATATTGCCGATATTTCAGGAAAGTGCTTGTACCGGAGCGACGCCTGCAGCTAAAGGTAACACATCGATACCGGCGTCCATAGCCGAGGGTCGGCTGTCTTGTAATGACAACCGATGCGGCTGAGAAGCCGCTCGGCTGTCATTACAAGGAGCGGGAGGGGACGTCCCGCCGTGTTCCGTGGCTCACCCGGGAGACCCAGGAACCATCATGCACGGCCACCGAAGTCCCGATCAAAGTCTCCAAGTAAAAACCCGGAAGTGATGTCATGACATCACTTCCGGGTACTGCTGCCAAATTAATAAAAAAATACAGCATTCAATGCAGAGAAGTTCTCTGCTTTTAAATGCAGAGAAGTAGAGATGTCACAAACCTAAAATTTGCCGTTCGTGAACGGCGAACGCGAACCTCCGCAAATGTTCGCGAACGGGCGAACCGGGTGAACCACCATAGACTTCAATAGGCAGGCGAATTTTAAAACCCACAGGGACTCTTTCTGGCCACAATAGTGATGGAAAAGTTGTTTCAAGGGGACAAACACCTGGACTGTGGCATGCCGGAGGGGGATCCATGGCAAAACTCCCATGGAAAATTACGTAGTTGACGCAGAGTCGGGTTTTATTCCATAAAGGGCATAAATCACCTAACATTCCTAAATTGTTTGGAATAACGTGCTTTAAAACATCCAGTGTGTGTATACGATCAGGTATGATGTTGTATCAATCAGGTAGTGTAAGGGTTACGCCCGCTTCACAGTGACAGACCAAACTCTGACAGACCAAACTCCCCGTTTAACGCACCGCAAACAGTCCATTTGCAGTGGGTACAGTACAGTCTGTGGATCTGACACTCACTGGCAGGCAACTATAAAAAATATATATTTTTTTAATTTGCAAGGTGCTGTGCCACCGTATATATAAAAGTGGTGGGCACTGCAGTGGGCACAGTACACTCTGTGGACCTGACACTCACTGGCAGGCCAGGCAACTGCAATTATAAAAAATATATATTTTTTTTAATTTGCAAGGTGCTGTGCCACCGTATATATATGAGTGGTGGGCACTGCAGTGGGCACAGTACACTCTTTGGACCTGACACTCACTGGCAGGCCAGGCAACTGCAATTATAAAAAACATATATTTTTTTAATTTGCAAGGTGCTGTGCCACCGTATATATGAGTAGTGGGCACTGCAGTGGGCACAGTACACTCTGTGGACCTGACACTCACTGGCAGGCCAGGCAACTGCAATTATAAAAAATATATATATTTTTTTAATTTGCAAGGTGCTGTGCCACCGTATATATATGAGTGGTGGGCACTGCAGTGGGCACAGTACACTCTGTGGACCTGACACTCACTGGCAGGCCAGGCAACTGCAATTATAAAAAACATATATTTTTTTAATTTGCAAGGTGCTGTGCCACCGTATATATGAGTAGTGGGCACTGCAGTGGGCACAGTACACTCTGTGGACCTGACACTCACTGGCAGGCCAGGCAACTGCAATTATAAAAAATATATATATTTTTAATTTGCAAGGTGCTGTGCCACCGTATATATATGAGTGGTGGGCACTGCAGTGGGCACAGTACACTCTGTGGACCTGACACTCACTGGCAGGCCAGGACACTGCAATTATAAAAAAATATATATTTTTTTAATTTGCAAGGTGCTGTGCCACCGTATATATGAGTGGTGGGCACTGCAGTGGGCACAGTACACTCTGTAGACCTGACACTCACTGGCAGGCCAGGCAACTGCAATTATAAAAAACATATATTTTTTTAATTTGCAAGGTGCTGTGCCACCGTATATATGAGTAGTGGGCACTGCAGTGGGCACAGTACACTCTGTGGACCTGACACTCACTGGCAGGCCAGGCAACTGCAATTATAAAAAATATATATATTTTTTTAATTTGCAAGGTGCTGTGCCACCGTATATATATGAGTGGTGGGCACTGCAGTGGGCACAGTACACTCTGTGGACCTGACACTCACTGGCAGGCCAGGCAACTGCAATTATAAAAAATATATATGTTTTTTTAATTTGCAAGGTGCTGTGCCACCGTATATATATATGAGTGGTGGGCACTGCAGTGGGCACAGTACACTCTTTGGACCTGACACTCACTGGCAGGCCAGGCAACTGCAATTATAAAAAATATATATTTTTTTTAATTTGCAAGGTGCTGTGCCACCGTATATATATGAGTGGTGGGCACTGCAGTGGGCACAGTACTCTCTGTGGACCTGACACTCACTGGTAGGCCAGGCCACTGCAATTATAAAAAACATATATTTTTTTAATTTGCAAGGTGCTGTGCCACCGTATATATGAGTGGTGGGCACTGCAGTGGGCACAGTACACTCTTTGGACCTGACACTCACTGGCAGGCCAGGCAACTGCAATTATAAAAAACATATATTTTTTTAATTTGCAAGGTGCTGTGCCACCGTATATATGAGTGGTGGGCACTGCAGTGGGCACAGTACACTCTGTGGACCTGACACTCACTGGCAGGCCAGGCAACTGCAATTATAAAAAATATATATTTTTTTTTAATTTGCAAGGTGCTGTGCCACCGTATATATATGAGTGGTGGGCACTGCAGTGGGCACAGTACACTCTGTGGACCTGACACTCACTGGCAGGCCAGGACACTGCAATTATAAAAAATATATATTTTTTTAATTTGCAAGGTGCTGTGCCACCGTATATATGAGTGGTGGGCACTGCAGTGGGCACAGTACACTCTTTGGACCTGACACTCACTGGCAGGCCAGGCAACTGCAATTATAAAAAATATATATTTTTTTTAATTTGCAAGGTGCTGTGCCACCGTATAAATCAGTGGTGGGCACTGCAGTGGGCACAGTACACTCTTTGGACCTGACACTCACTGGCAGGCCAGGCAACTGCAATTTTAAAAAATATATATTTTTTTTAATTTGCAAGGTGCTGTGCCACCGTATAAATCAGTGGTGGGCACTGCAGTGGGCACAGTACACTCTGTGGACCTGACACTCACTGGCAGCCGGGAAGGCAACTGCAATTATGAGAGAGGAAAAAAAAAACATTTTTAAACTGCAAGGTACTGTGCCACCCGATATGAGTGTGGTGTGCACACAGTACATTCTGTGGTGGGTCTGTGGCCTCTCACACACGGCGGGCAGGCAAATATATATATATATCAAAAAAAAAATTGACTGAAATACTAGCCCTAAAAAGGGCTTTTTGGGGTGCTGTCAGGATGCTGTCCTTACAGCAGGAGTGGACCGAGAACACTATCTAACAACTGTCCCTATTAACAGCAGCAGCAGCAGCAGCACTCTCCCTGCTCTCAGTAACACACTGCTTCAGAATGATCTAAGATGGATGCTGCCCTTGCTTTTTTATAGGAGGTGGGAGGGTGTGGGAGGGAGGGTATGCTGATTGGCTGGAATGTGTCTGCTGACTGTGAGGTACAGGGTCAAAGTTTGCCTCAATAATGAAGTATAGAGGGCGGACCGAACATCGCATATGTTCGCCCGCAGCGGCGGACGCGAGCAAGCGATGTTCGCCGGCGATAGTTCGGGACATATCTACAGAGAAGGGGTTTGGGGTCTTTTAGACCCCCAGATCCCTCCACAAGAGTACCTGTAAAAAAAAAAAAAATTAATGCATGAAAATATCGGCCGATACCGATATGCGATGACCAAAAAAAAAAACGATATCGGTCGATCACTAGTACAGAGTATTAACGAAGAGAAGAGTTAGAAGGAGGAAGGAGCAGAGTCCTACAGCAGCACGGGCTGTGTCAGATGTAGAAAAAATGCAAAAAAAAAAAAGTTGGACCCGGCGCTACCACTTTAAATCGTGCATGTGCAAATTAGAAAAGTGCATATAGTGCTAAAGTGCACCCAATAAGATATAAAATATATGTATAGTATATAAAGTGCTACGTGCTATTTATGGGCTGTGCTTAGTGTGCCACATTGTAAACATCATATGTTGTACATATAAAGTGCCGAGTGCTGATAATGCCAAGAACCACGTGTAGTGATTAAGGAGACAAATAAACAAGCAAAGTTATGGCGTTGGTGGATGCCCCACCTGAAACACCGCTGCTTACCACACTCTCTCGGCCAATGTCTCGACACTTCCTGGTCACTAAAATAAAGGATAAGCCTCCATTGCGTAGCATATGTTATGTCAACCAAAATAACGTAGCATCCACTCACAGTTAGGGAGTTCACTTTCAGCTTGAGAGGTGTTCGCCGGACCGCTTCCGCGTTCCGCGGTGGAACGCGGAAGCGGTCCGGCGAACACCTCTCAAGCTGAAAGTGAACTCCCTAACTGTGAGTGGATGCTACGTTATTTTGGTTGACATAACATATGCTACGCAATGGAGGCTTATCCTTTATTTTAGTGACCAGGAAGTGTCGAGACATTGGCCGAGAGAGTGTGGTAAGCAGCGGTGTTTCAGGTGGGGCATCCACCAACGCCATAACTTTGCTTGTTTATTTGTCTCCTTAATCACTACACATGGTTCTTTGCATTATCAGCACTCGGCACTTTATATGTACAACATATGATGTTTACAATGTGGCACACTAAGCACAGCCCATAAATAGCACGTAGCACTTTATATACTATACATATATTTTATATTTTATATCTTATTGGGTGCACTTTAGCACTATATGCACTTTTCTAATTTGCACATGCACGATTTAAAGTGGTAGCGCCGGGTCCAACTTTTTTTTTGCATTTTTTCTATTTTACTGCCTCAGAGGTAGGTTGGAGGCAGCTTACACCACTATTTGAGCCTGATTCAGTACAACTCCATAGCGCTGGTATACAATCCCTTTTATTTATGTGTCAGATGTAGCCCCCTCCTGAGTAGCTGCTAGAGAGAGAGAGTATGGTTTTGGATCTTTTCTGCTTTCCTGAAAGATTGCCAGGTAAATCTATATTGTTCTCTGCCTACCAGAGAGCAGGATCTGCTAGTGAGGTCTGCTCATGGTGCTCAGGTGCAGCTCAGTTTGTCTGAAGTGTTTCACACTGGTCCAACAGGGAGGCCTATTGGACAGTGGAAGGAAACCTGACAAATGAGTGCACAGGCATTTAGTACAGCCCTGGTGATTGGCAGAGGAAAGTGCCTTGGTGCATGCTAGGATACTGCATAAATGCCAAACGCACGTGTGCTCGGGGTCTTTCAGCTGGAGAGCGTGGTCCCAGAGGGAGGGGGCGGGTGCCCCTCCTCTGAGAAAGTTGCCATGTGGCCTCAGGGGGTTTCAGAATAGAGGTACTCACCGAGGCCTGAGATGCCGAGAGCGGTTCGCTGTTGCGACTAAGCACACTCTCTCCGCCCCTCTGGAGGTGATACAGAGGGTGGATGGCACAAAGAGGCACAAGCTACCAGCAGGCAGGGTAGAGCGTGCGTGGAGGTCCTGTAGAACTGGAGCAGAGACTGATCAGGATCCAGCAGAAGAAGTAGGTAGAAAGTCCGGAGCAGGCTGAGGGTCAAACACAGGTAAGCAGACAATCCAGGTCATAGGCTGGGGGTCAAGGCACTGGAGACAGGAGGCAAGCAGAAGGTCGAGGCACAGAGGACTGAAGGTGAATCCGGGTCGCAGGCAGAGGTCGCAAACACAGGAGGCAGGAACAAAGTCCGTGAAACAAGCCAAGGTCCGGTCCAGGACATGATCAGAGTAGGTCAGGGTCGATCCGGGTCACAGCAGGTAAACGATCAAACAGGAAACAGGAACTCAGGTACAGGAAGCTGAAGACAAACCAGCAATTCTTCTGAGCACTTGCTCAGGTTTTATAGGCAGCCAGGAAGTCATGTGGTGTGTGTCATGTGACGGCTGATGGTTTCTCTGACAGGTGGTCAACCTGAGGGCCTGAGAGTCAGAGAGGAGGTGAACCCAGAGGTCCGGCACAGCTGACTGGAAGAGAGACACTGGAAAGAATCTGATTCTGCCTACAGTGAGTACAGATCTGTGTCATGGGGCCCGTTCTGAGTCAGTAGACGGGTGTCAGTCAAGGGGATGCTAGATTGTGTCCTGAAGATAATATAGTTGCATCAAGTCTGCTGCTGGAGAGAGCAAGAAGACAACCGCTTCCATACAAGTGGCGGCAGGGCTTTTTTTCCTCAAAAAATAGGTGCAGGAACCTACCCACAACCCCCCAAACACACACCTTGCAAATGGATGTGGACAAATTTAAGTGGGAGGGTCTTAAAGGGGCATTAAAATACCTGGAGTGCATTATGTGCAGAGTTCTGGGGTGCACTACATGCAGAGTTTGGGGGGGTTACACACAGAGTGCAGCGTTCAGGGGTGCACTATGTGCAGAGTTTGGGGGAGTTACACACAAAGTGCAGTGTTCAGGGGTGCACTATGTGCAGAGTTCAGGGGTGCGCAGCATACAGAGTGTAGAGTACAGCCCTCTTCCACAGCTGCTTACCTCTGCATCCCCATCCACATCTCACTTTCACTCCTCTTCAGCTCTGACCTCTCCATCAGGGGCGTACCAAGGGGTTGGCCAGATTGGCGCCCGCCAGGGGCGCAGGCCGAGGGGGGGGGGGGCGAAAAAAAATTGGCAGTGTTAACAGTGATTTTTGCTCCCTTCCCTCAGCCTGCACCCCAGGCAGCATGCGGTGGGGCTACAATGCTGGAGCCCTGTGTCCACTCCAGGCGGCAGCAGTGTGGGTTCTCCGGAGCTCTGTCCACCCACACATGTGGCCGTTCAGCAGTCACATGACCGTGACATCATCAATTGGCTCCAGCTCGGCAGCAGGCTGGGGATGGGGATTGCACTGAGGCTGTCAGAGTAGCCCATACTGCCGCTCAGCATGGTGAGACTCTTTCAACCTCCTCTCCGCTCCCAGGCAAAGCTGACTGGGGGACCCCCCTCTGTCTCGGTCACCGCCTCTCTCTCTGTCATCCCCCCTCTCTATCTCTCTGTCACACCCCCTCTCTCTCTCTCTGTCAGCCCCCCTCTCTCTCTCTCTCTCTGTCACCCCCTCTCTCTCTCTCTCTCTCTGTCACCCCCCTCTCTCTCTGTCACCCCCTCTATCTCTGTCACCCCCCTCTCTCTCTGTCACCCCCCTCTCTCTCGGTCACCCCTTATCTCTCTGTCACCCCCCCCTCTCTCTCTGTCACCCCCCTATCTCTCTGTCACCTCCTATCTGTCACCCCCCCTCTCTCTCTCTGTCACCCCCCCTCTATATCTATCACCCCTTCTCTCTCTCTGTCGCCCCCCTCTCTCTCTGCCCCCCCCTCTCTCTGTCACCCTCCCTCTCTCTCTGTCACCCCCTCTCTCTCTCACCCCCTCTCTCTGTCACCCCCTCTCTCTCTCTGTCACCCCTCTCTCTCTCTCTGTCACCCCCTCTCTCTCTGTCACCCCCTCTCTCTCTGTCACCCCCTCTGTCACCCCGCTCTCTCTCTCTCTGTCACCCCCTCTCTTTCTTTCTCTCTCTCTCTCTGTCAAACCCCCCCCCCCCTCTCTCTATCAAACCCCCCCTCTCTCTCTTTTGGGGGGGGGGCACCGATACAGCTCATCGCCAAGGGCGCCGGAGACCCTAGGTACACCTCTGTTCTCCATGCAACCCCCCTCCCCCCTCTCTCCCCTCCTCTCCATCCACTACCCTTGGACCCATCTTCTCCCCACCTTAAAAGTTCTACCATCTTCCACAGGTCTTACTTCTGTTGTATTCAATTTAAGTACCCAGCAGGCTCTAGTACCTCCCTGCTCACTGTAGGTGGCTCCGCTTCTCCCACTTGCAGGGAGATCAGTGGGGATGTTGGCATCTGCACTGGACCCCAGGCACCTGAATCTACCTTATCCCCATCCTACATATCCTGTGGGAGCAGCTCGGGAGATCAGATCTGGGGCAGCCATTGGGAGACCAGCTGTCACTTGTAAATACAGAAGCCAGGCTTCTATGATTACAAGTGATAGTGGTGAGAAGGGAGCAGAGGGTCTGAGCCAGAGGTGGTGGAACTGAGTTCCACCAAGTTCCAGCTGAAAAAAAAACCCTGAGTGGCAGTATGGTTAAAGCAGTGTGAATGCTTCAACAAGTAACCCAATGAGGCCAAGTGAGAGTTGTCCTTATCAACTGTGAATAGTTCCAGTTGGAGTATCCCACTATTCCCTTCTCCCATCCAAGTTCCACAATAAATACCAAAAAAAAAAAAAAAACCCCTGGACTGGTAATTGAGTAACGAGTCATTGGGAGTAAGGATGGATGTGTGAACTGTTCCTTAAGTGACTGTCTGCAGGTAATCAGAGGAGGCCCAATAAGTCATCACACAGCAAGCCCTACGGGGACAGTGCTACACAGGTTTGTCTCACGGTGGAAGCAGGTGCTGCTACTCTAAGGCTTCATGCGCTGAGCCATGAAATCCCCAGCATCCGAGGAGATGCATGTGCCGCGTAAAGCCGCCAATAAAAGTGAATAGCTGTACACGGCTGTTCTCAAGTAAACACCAAGGGTTTTGCACCACTTTCACGTTTGGAGTGAAGCATCAAACACATATAGTGCACCCCCTTAGGAGCCGCAAGTAGAATTCCCCACCCTGCACAGCCAGGCACACAGAATTTCCACAGCACTCAGAGTCAGAGTTAAGGCTGGGGCTTTGTTTTTTTTTGTTTTTTTATTGAGGGATTAGAACTTGGATGGGGAGAGGGGCATTATAGGATGCCCACTTGACTTCAGGAGGAGCAGCGTCCTCCAGCAGTACCAGGGTATTTGAGGAGAGGAGAGGAGAGTTAGATAGAGGAAGGAGCAGAGTCCTCCAGCAGTGCAGAGTATTTCAGGAGAGGAGAGTTAGATAGAGGAAGGAGCAGAGTCCTCCAGCAGTGCAGAGTATTTCAGGAGAGGAGAGTTATAGAGGAAGGAGCAGAGTCCTCCAGCAGTACAGAGTATTTCAGGAGAGAAGAGTTAGATAGAGGAAGGAGCAGAGTCCCCCAGCAGTATAGAGTATTTCAGGAGAGAAGAGTTAGATAGAGGAAGGAGCAGAGTCCTCCAGCAGTATAAAGTATTTGAGGAGAGAAGAATTAGATAGAGGAAGGAGCAGAGTCCTCCAGCAGTGCAGAGTATTTCAGGAGAGGAGAGTTAGATAGAGGAAGGACCAGAGTCCTCCAGCAGTGCAGAGTATTTCAGGAGAGGAAAGTTATAGAGGAAGAAGCAGAGTCCCCCAGCAGAGCGGAGTATTTCAGGAGAGGAGAGTTAGGTAGAGGAAGGAGCAGAGTCCTCCAGCAGAGCAGAGTATTTCAGAAGAGAATAGTTAGTTAGAGGAAGGAGCAGAGTCCCCCAGCAGAGCGGAGTATTTCAGGAGAGGAGAGTTAGATAGAGGAAGGAGCAAAGTCCTCCAGCAGTATAGAGTATTTGAGGAGAGAAGAATAATGCCTCGTTTCCACTGAGTGGTACGGTACGGTTCGGTACGGTTCGGAACGGTACACCTTGCGTTTCCACCGCCAATAGTACCCTTTCATGATAGGCATGGTGTAGCAGGAAAGCTGTGATCGACGATTCTGTGTCAACCAATCAAAGTTCTGTAGAGTGTAGCTCCACCCTGTTGGTACGGTACTAATGTGCTTGGTACCCCAACGAAAGGGTCCCTAAAAAGTGGTACGGTACGGTTCGGGATTAGGGTACCATTCACAATTGAAACGGCAAAAATTGCGTACCGTACCGCTCAGTGGAAACGAGGCCATTAGATAGAGGAAGGATCAGAGTCCTCTAGCAGTGCAGAGTATTGGAGGAGAGAAGAGTTTTATAGAGGAAGGAGCAGATTTCTGATAAATGTTTAGGGCAGACATCTTGCACAGAGCACTGAACGCACACAGCCAGTGGCTATTGGTGTTTTAACTACTTCCGATCCGCGCTATAGCCGAAGTACGGCTGCAGCGCGGACTCGAATTTCCGGGAGGCCTCCCAGTAACAGGCTCCCCGCGCGCTCCCGCGAGCGCGCATCGGGGAAAATCTGTGTCTGCCGTGTCCCTTGGACACAGCCAATCACAGATCGTGGTAAATGGCCAATCACAGCGGCCATTTACCACATGATCGGACCATGCAATGAGAGATGATCTCATATGTAAACATATGAGATCATCTCTAATCGCCAGCTCTCCTTCCTCACACAGAGACTGCGTGTGAGGAAGGAGCAGAGCCGATCACAGGTAAGGGGACAAAGAAAAATGTAATCAGGGCACTGATCACCAGTGCCCTGATTACACAAGGTAAATAAAATAACACAAGTGCCCACCATCAGTGCCCACAGTGCCCGCCATCAGTGCCCCCCATCAGTGCCCACAACCAGTGCCCATAGTGCTGCCAGTCAGTGCCCATCAGTGCCTGCTCATCTAGGCACTGATGGGCACTGATTAGCAGGACTATGGGCACTGAGTGTGGGCACTGATGGTGCTGCCCATCAGTGCTCATCAGTGCCACCCGTCAGTGTCCGTCAGTGCCACCCATCAGTGTCCAGCAGTGCCGCCTCTCAGTGCCCATCAGTGCCGCCCATCAGTGCCGCCTCTCAGTGCCCAGCAGTGCCACCTCTCAGTGCCCAGCAGTGCCACCTCTCAGTGCCCAGCAGTGCCACCTATCAGTGCTCATCAGTGCCACCTATCAGTGCCCATCAGTGCGGCATATTAGTACCTCCTCATCAGCGCCACCTCATCAGTGCCCATAAGTGCCACATCATCAGTGCCCATCAGTGCAGCCTATCAGTGCCCATCAGTGCCGCCTCATCAGCGCACATCAGTGAAGGAGAAACATTTATTTATTTTCAAAATGTACTCACAGAAAATAAGAAAAACGTTTATTTTTTCAAAATTTTCTGTATTTTTTCTTTTTTTTTTGTAAGAAATAAAAAACCCTGAGGTGATTAAATACCGCCAAAAGAAAGCTCTATTTGTGTGAAAAAAATGATAAAAATGTCATATGGGTATAGTGTAGCATGACTGCGCAATTGTCATTCAAAGCATGAGAGCGCTGAAAGCTGAAAATTGGCCTGGGCAGGAAGGTGGTGAAAGTGCCCGGTAGGCAAGTGGTTAATGGCTTCCATGCTAATCTGTGCAAAAAAAAAACCCCCAGAAGGTTCACTGTAATGTATGAAACACTACATGGCCAATTATTTCCCCATTACTGGTCTCTGTAATGTGATATCCTAATAATGTATTACAATCATATCAATCTACGACATTAACCCTTTACATACTGTGAAGGAAAACAAAAGAGTTCAGCATATGACCTAAAAATGAGAGAGAGGTAAAAGATCATTGGGTTGAACCCTCGGGTCAGCAGGCAGACGTCTCTTTCTCCAGACGTTGGTTCTCATCTCCCCTTGGTAAACAATGTGCTCAGATCCATCCCAAATGAATGCAGCTTTGTGACCTTTACCAGTTGTCAGACTGCAATAATGTTAGCTGTTTTGATCTGCACTGGATCCGTGAAAGGGTCAGCGCAACAAAATCTTAATGAATTGACATTCGAGATATCGTTTGCTGAGCCAGCGGAGCTGAAAATCACATCTTCATACGAGCAGATGCAACAGAGAAAAAGCCTTAATTTCATTAGCTAGCGAGGGCTTCTTTCTTGGCTGCCCCAGATATTAGCCAGACACAGGCTGAACTATCACAGGGCATTATAAGGCTCTTTTAGTGCATTCTTTTTTTTTGTTTTTGTTACTCTTTAGTGGAATCCACATAATAAATGAACAATTGCGGTAAACCTTGAGGAGCACTTATAGAGCATGTTACTGACAAAAGCAGATGCTCGCCTTTTTGCATTTGGTTTTGCACATGTTAGTCAACCTGTGCCTGCATCCCTGGACAGTGACAGTTTTGGAAGAAAGAGCTGATTGGCTAGGTCCATTCAGCAAGTCACCTCCGTTAACCACTTAAGCCCCGGAAGATTTTACCCCCTTCCTGACCAGGGCCTATTTTGCGATTCGGCACTGCGTGACTTTAACGGACAATTGCGCGGCCGTGCGACGCTGTACCTAAACAAATTTGACGTCCTTTTTTTCCCACAAACAGAGCTTTCTTTTGGTGGTATTTGATCACCTGTGCGATTTTTTGATCATGCGCTATTAAACAAAAAAAGAGCGACAATTTTGCAAAAATAACAATATTTTTCAAATTTTTTTATATGAAATTCCCCCCCAAAAAAAGGTAAAAATCTAAATTTTTTAACATTCTAGGCCAATTTGTTTTATGCAAATATGTTTGGTAAAACAAATTGCAAAAAGCGTATTTTGATTGGTTTGCACAAAAGTTATCGCGTTTACTAACTAAGGGAAAGATTTTTGTCATTTTTGTTGTTTTTTTTTTTAATGAGTAATGGCGTCGATCTGCGATTTTTTTTGCGGGACTGCGACATTGCGGAGGACAGATTAGACCCTTGACTGACATTTTTGACACTTTTGGGGTTACCAGTGACATTACTACAGTAATCAGTGCTATACATATGCACTGTTACTGTAAACATGACACTGGCAGTGAAGGGGTTAACTTTTTTGAGAGGGAGGGGTTAAGTGTGTCCCTAGGGGTGTGCTTCTAACTGTGATTGGCTGTGGCTTGAGGTGTAAGAACAGAGATCATCGGTCCTACATAGCAGAACCGTATGATCTCCATTCTTACACAGGGGAGAATGACAGGCGGCTTTGTATACATTAGCCGCCTGCCTTTCTCCCGCTGTAACGGACAATCGCAAGTGCCCGGCAGACATCAGGTCCGTCAGGCACACGCGCGGGGGGGTCCATGAGCAAGCGGGAGTACGCCTCCGGCGGCGCGCGCTCGCTCCCTAGAGCCTCACAGGCTAGCGACGTAGACCTACGTTACTTTGCCTGTGAGGGGCTGACCGCCGCAGTAAATAGTCGTGCGGCGGTCGGCAAGTGGTTAATTACCTGGGAATCTGTATCTGAAATCATATATAGAGCTAAATCTAGTTCCCCTTCTTTGTAAATTTTGCCTTAAATATTCGGCCTGGTGTAAGTTACCTTTATGGGTTCAGGGGAGGACTGGGCCAGGGGGTGGGGGGGAGGCAATTGCCCCCTGGGCCACTCTGATGCCCTGTAAAAAGGCTGCACTGCTTCTGCCATAGACATGCCTGTAGGTGATTTGTCTCAGGTGGTCCCGGATCACTAATGCCTCGTTTCCACTGAGCGGAACGGTTCGGGTCGGTACAGTTTGGAAGGGTTAGAATGGTACGGTCTATTAGGGTGAGCGTTTCCACTGCAAGTCGGGCCACCAGGGACCATGCGGGGTTTACACCAAATGAGGTGTTTGTTTTGCTCTTTCATTTGACGTGAGCATTGAAGTTTTCCTGTCCGCCAATCAGTGGAATCTATTGTGTGACGCCAGTAGCTCCACCCTAACCGTACCGTTCCATTTCCTATGGCCCTACATCTGAAGCAGGACCAGGAATGGAGCGGTTTGGTTCGGTTGTATGGGCCACTTTCACAATGGAAACACTTAAATTAGCGTACCGTACCGAACTGACCCGAACCGATCCGCTCAGCGGAAACGAGGCATATGTTTCTAATCAGTTCTGTGTAAGGGCGGAGTCTCTGGGAGAGCCCTTTGCCACTGGAATAAAATCAAGTAGTCTGTGTGTGGGTCAAAGGACTTCTCGTCCGTTTATTACATTTCAATAGATCTTATACAAAATACACAGGCTACACAGTAAAGAGGGTTGGTCTAGGGTAGGTCACTTGTACGATTATAATTGGTTAGTTAGTCTTAGATGCTTTTAAGGCCTTATATGGTGGCCACTAAGTCTATCAGTTAAAACACAAAGAAAGTTTAGCAATACTGCTTTCGAACTAACATAAAAAGAGGAACTAGAGGTGGCAATATCTACAGGAAACATAAGTGTATACATAGAAAATGTGTTAACTGTAAAATACGTGCAATATTATCTGTCCTAACTGAAGTTAAAGCAACTTAGCAGAGTACATCACAAAATGAATTCAGTGATGTTACAAAATGGCGGGGCACATGCCATACAACATGGCGGGGCACACGCCGTGCCCCTTCAATGCCTAAATGATTCCTGGTGAAGAGAAGTAAAAAGTCCCAACTGCTGACCTACTGAGTGTGGGATGAAGACAAAAACAGAGCGCAAGCCCCCCTCCATACCAGCATGGATGGTGTAAACTGTGTCTGATCAGAAGCCGGTTCCATGCCCCACTGGAGACTCTCCCCTGGCCAGCCCCAACCGAGCTGTCCCAGCTCCCCCCAACCGCCCCCTGCTGGCCAGGTTGGGAACCTGGATTCGGCCAGTCGGTAGAGAGTACCTGGAGCGGAGCTTCAGCCTGGAATGGGGTCATGTGGAGGCCTGGGAAGAGGGAGAGTTGGGGGAGTCACTGCACCATGGGCCTTTTGACTGTACTTGCCTCCCAGGCCGAAAAATGCCAGTCGGCCCCTGTATGGGTTATAGACAGAGTTAATCTAATTAAAATGATCTGGGCCCCACAATTATTATATGTGTTTCATAATTCCCCCATTTGGTTCCCTCGTAAATGGTTTTCCTGGATAGAGTCCTTATTTAGAGTATTAATTTGGCGTAAGAAATCTGCTAAAATTAAACTTTCCACAATTTAGTTGAGTAAGGACCAACGAAGTTTAGCGGTTCCCCATTCTAAGACCTACTACAGTGCCTTGAAAAAAGTTTGCATAACCCTTTACATTTTCACATTTTGTCATGTTACAAACCAAAAACGTAAATGTATTTTATTGAGATTTTATGTGATAGACCAACACAAAGTGGCACATAATTGTGAAGTGGAAGGAAAATTATAAATGGTTTTTACATTTTTTTACTAATAAATTAGGGCTGCCACGACGCGTCGACTACTAAAAAATCGTCGACGTGCGTGAAAGGTGTCGACGCGTCAACACGTGACGTCACACGCCCCCTGGCCGGCCACAGCGCCGCTGTAAGCATTGCCGGCCGGGTGCCCCACTTTTCACAGATTTATTTGTAAAAAGAAATTGAAAACCATTTATCATTTTAATTCCACTTCACATTTATGTGCCCCTTTGTGTCGGTCTATCACATAAAATCCCAATAAAATACATTTACGTTTTTGGTTGTAATGTGTGTGTGTCTGTGTATGGGGTCACTCCTGCCGAGTGACCCCAGAGCTGGCAGCTTGCTATGGGGGCACCCGAGCAGGCTCCCTCCCAAGCTGCTGCTCTGGGTTTCCATTCACACTCAAAGCTGTGGCTCGGCCCACCTTTTCTCATTGACTCACTGGCTGTGATTACTGTAAAATACTAGAAAAAATGTACTCTTAACCGGTTGCCGACCGCCGCAAGTACATATACTGCGGCGGTCAGCCCCGGCCCGGCAAAGTGACGTATGGGTACTTGCTTGTGAGCCAATAGCGGGCGAGCGCCAGCCCGCGGAGGTGCGCGCCCGCCCCGGCTTGTTCCCTGGGAACTCGTGCGTGTGACCGGCGGACCTGATGTCCGCCAGTCACTCGCGATCGTCCGCCGTGAAGGGAGAAAGGCAGGCGGCTAATGTAAACAAAGCCGCCTGCCATTCTCCCCTGTGTAGGAATGGTGATCATACGGTTCTACTATGTAGGACCATTGATCACTGTTCCTACACCAGTAGCCATGTCCAATCACAGTAAGAAGCACGCCCCTAGGGACACACTTAACCCCTCCTTCCCCAATAAAGTTAACCCCTTCCCTGCCAGTGTCATTTTGCAGTAACAGTGCATATGTATAGCACTGATTACTGCAGTAATGTCACTGGTAACCCCAAAAGTGTCAAAAATGTCAGTCAAGGGTCCGATCTGTCCGCCGCAATGTCGCAGTACCGCAAAAAAAATCACAGATCGCCGCCATTACGCGTTAAAAAAAAAACACCAAAAATGACAAAAATCTTTCCCTTTGTTAGTAAACGCAATCACTTTTGCGCAAACCAATCAAAATACGCTTTTTGCGATTTTTTTTTTTACCAAACATATGTAGCAGAAAACAAATTGGCTAAAAATGTTAAAAAATTTTGATTTTTAAATTTTTTTGGGGGGAAATTTCATATAAAAAATTGTGAAAAATATTGTTATTTTTGCAAAATTGTCGCTCTTTTTTTGTTTATAGCGCAAAAAGTAAAAATCGCACATGTGATCAAATACCACCAAAAGAAATCTCTGTTTGTGGGAAAAAAAGGACGTCAAATTCGTTTAGGTACAGCGTCGCACGACCGCGCAATTGTCCGTTAAAATCACGCAGTGCCGAATCGCAAAAAAGGCCCTGGTCAGGAAGGGGGTAAAATCTTCCGGGGCTTAAGTGGTTAAAATGTGGCGCAACCAAACTGCCTTGCCACTGTATTTCTAGGTTATACAGTTGGCAAGCAGTTAATTTGTAATTGTGCGTCAGCGCGATCATGCAACACTGTACACAAAGGACATTTTTATCTTTTTTTCACACAAACAGAGCTTTCTTTTCATGGTACTGTTTTTTTTTTTTTTTTATTATTTGCGATATAAACAGAAGAAAGACCAAACATTTTGAAAAAAAAAAAAAACATGATATTTTCTATTTTCTGTTGCAAAAGATATCCAATAAAATCTAATTTCATCATAACTTTAGGCCAAAATGTATTCTGCTTCATGTCTTTGGTAAAAGTTATAACATCTATAAACTATGGTATATATTTGAAAGTTAAGCAATCCTGATGTACTGATGGATCTCATTTCTTGAGGCCCTAAAATGCCAGGACGGTACAAATACCCCCCAATGAGCCCTTTTTGGAAAGTAGACAGTCTAGAGCAGTGACACAAGTTATGGCAACTCACTGATAGTGAATAAAAATAGGCTCAATCTGGAGTCAGTCGGTGAGCGTGCAGTCCAAAGCCCAATTCCGGGAGAGAGGAGAAGATGACCTTGCCGGTAGATGAAATTGGAGGACAGGATAAGCCGGTTGCTGTCTTCCGGGACCGGCTGATTCCCTTGTAGCGGGCTGGAGCGCAGCGTCTGCCGCGTGACGTCAACAGGGTCAAAGGAGTACACAACGCGTTTCAGAGCATGCGCCAAGCTCGTAGGGAGCATGCGCGCTCTTTTTTCAAGTGTTCATACAAAGACCGCTCGGAGCCAATAATTTATATGAGCGTAATTCATAGGTGGGAGTGTACAAGATAGAGGCAACCAATGGAAATAGATGGTGGCCATATTGGGAAAGGAGCAAAACTAATATGAACTACGATAGTGCCTCTAACTATAATAGTATAAACATGGAATAAGCTTGAACTGTTTTAAAGGGATAAAATACTATTGTGTATTTATATGCTACAGTACAAGTCTCTCCATAGGCTTATAAATAAGAAGAAAAGTAGGAGGATTAAAGAGGTAGAAGAATAGAAATTGTGAGCATCAGATATACATTCATGAGATAAAAACACACAAAATTACTAAGAAGTGCAAAAATGGTATGATAAAATACCAAACTCTGGAGTGTTAAAAGCATATAAAACACCATTAAAAGCCTAAAACAATTTTTTTGTGTCAATCACTAAAAACAGATTATTAGAAATTATCTAAAATAAACTATTTAAAAAAAATTTACTTAGAATCGTTAAAAATAATATATATATATATATAAAAAAAAATTATATAAAAAATATATATAAAATGAACCTGGTGAAGGAATGTGGTGTCAAAATATATATAAATATTTATATGATGGTATTAATTTCAAGTTCCTCGTTTGAGTTGCCATAACTTGTGTGCCTTTATCCTAATAAATGTACTGCACTTAGAGGCGCTTCGCCGGTTTCTTTTTTGCATTGTCCACAGAACTGTTCTTCCTGTGTGGTGGAGCAGTGCCATCTTACGAGCAATAAAGGCCCCCGGGCAATGCAGTGCACTGGGGCCCCGCCTACACAATCACCCACGAGAATAAATATGCAAATTATCGAAAAAGGCGATATTTATTGGTACGGCAGTGCCAGGCTTTCAAGTTCGGCGGCTGGGTCCGGTGAACACACACACACACGGACGGGAGTCAGACTCGACTGTCCTGTGTCTGCCTGTTCCTGTGGAGGCGGACAGGCATTCCTGCAGTTGTAGGCTCCCCCTCCATGGCCCAAGTGGCCTGACAGCAGCGCATGGCTGACAGGCGCTTGCCACCTGCTAAGTTCAGCAGCTGGATGCACAAGGAAATCTGGACTAATGCTTGGCTGGGGCTGGGTCGCTGGGCAGGTGGGGCCCCCCGGGCAAGTTGGGCCCCCAGGCAACTGCCCAGCATGCCCATTCAGAAAGATGGCCCTGTGGTGGAGCTGGCCCTTTGTTTGCAGATCAAGACTCATCTTTCAGTCCTATTATCTTCAATGTTCCTTCACCTGATGGACTTTACATACCCTTTTGCTATGCCATTTAGGTAACCTGCTTTTATTCATTTTCTCTAGAATTGTTATTTTGTCATATCCTCATATCGACTCCACCACATCAGACCAGAGCGCCAGCTAATCATCTATTTTGTCTAGAGCAGTGAGGGTGAACCTTGGCACCCCAGATATTTTACAACTACATTTCCCATGATGCTCATCTACACTCAAATATAACAAGGCAACTAAGACCTGATCAAAATAAGTAAAAATGGGGATTTAGTCCCACCATATGGCCATATCGTGCTCAAGCCCACCACTACGTCAAAGTACCCCATTATCAGTGGGCCCTACACTATCCATAAAATGAAGGATGAATCCAGCCTCTCTTCGTTATCAGTGTCCACTAGTAAGCAGATATAGGAGGAGCCCCTTATAGTGCAGTTCAAGCAGATCTCTCCCAGTAAGGAGTAAGTATCTCCCAATGGTATAGAGAGGTTGGATTTATCCTTCATTTTATGGATAGTGTAGGGCCCACTGATAATGGGGTACTTTGACATACTGGTGGGCTTGAGCACAATATGGCCATATGCTGGGACTAAATCCCCATTTTTACTTAACCACTTAAGCCCCGGAAGATTTTACCCCCTTCCTGACCAGGGGGTATTTTGCGATTCGGCACTGCGTTATTTTAACGGACAATTGCGCGGCCGTGCGACGCTGTACCTAAACGAATTTGACGTCCTTTTTTTCCCACAAACAGAGCTTTCTTTTGGTGGTATTTGATCACCTGTGCGATTTTTTGATCATGCGCTATAAACAAAAAAATAGCGACAATTTTGCAAAAATAACAATATTTTTCACATTTTTTTTATATGGAATTCCCCAAAAACAAAAATGTAAAAATCAAAATTTTTTAACATTTTCGGCCAATTTGTTTTATGCTACATATGTTTGGTAAAAAAAAAATCGCAAAAAGCGTATTTTGATTGGTTTGCGCAAAAGTTATCGCGTTTACTAACAAAGGGAAAGATTTTTGTTGTTTTTTTTTTAACGAGTAATGGCGGCGATCTGCGATTTTTTTTGCGGTACTGCGACATTGCGGCAGACAGATCGGACCCTTGACTGACATTTTTGACACTTTTGGGGGTACCAGTGACATTACTACAGTAATCAGTGCTATACATATGCACTGTTACTGTAAAATTACACTGGCAGTGAAGGGGTTAACTTTATTTGAGAGGGAGGGGTGGTGTGTGTCCCTAGGGGCGTGTTTCTAACTGTGATTGGCTGTGGCTTGAGGTGTAGGAACAGTGATCAACGGTCCTACATAGTAGAACCGTATGATCATTGTTTCTACACAGGGGAGAATGACAGGCGGCTTTGTTTACATTAGCCGCCTGCCTTTCTCCCTCTCCCCCGACGATCGCCGAGTGACCGGCGGACATTGGGTCCACCGGTCACATGCGCGGGGGGGGTCCGTGACCGCGCGGGAGCGCGCCTCTGGCGGCGCGCGCTCGCTCCCCAGAGCCTCACAGGCTAGCGATGTAGACCTACGTCGCTCTGCCTGTGAGGGGCTGACTGCCGCAGTAAATATACTGTGAGCAGTCGGCAAGTGGTTAATTTGATCAGGTGTTAGTTGCCTTATTATATTTGATGGTTATTTCTATTGCATGTGTGTGTGCAATCCTCTGTAGTTATATATGTATATTGGTTTTCATAGCAGCACCAGCTTTAGACATGCATGTTCAGGGTGTGCCCCCCCCCCTCCAAACCTCTGTTTGCTCATCTACACTGCAGAGTGCATGAGCATCATGGGGAATGTAGCCAAGGTACGCCACCGCTGGTCTAGGGCAGGGGTAGGCAACCTTGGCTCTCCAGCTGTTGTAGAACTGCAAGTCCCATAAGGCACTGCAAGACTCTGACAGCCACAGGCACGCCTCCCCAAGGCAGAGGCATTGATGGGATTTGTAGTTTCAGCACAGCTGGAGAGCCAAGGTTGCCTACCCCTGGTCTAGGGTATTGAGTAAAAAGCATTGGGAGTTTTGTGAAGTTGTAATTTTTTGTCACAATTTTTCTGAAAATGGAGAAATTGAAAAAATGTGTTTTTTTCCATGTTTTTACATGGAACCAGTGCAGTACAGCGTCATCATATGACTGGTATGGTGGTGATCAGTGACACTAACTGGTAACAGTATGGGTGCTCTGATCGGCCCAGGTACCATGTGATAGCTGTGAGCCAATCACAGCGTAGAAACACAGCTGTTGGATTCATTCATAACAGCTTTTGCCTGCTTCGGTTTAGGGGCGCATTGTATTCTCCCCCGGACACAGCGGATGGCAGATCCCGTTACCCAGGCCCGGGATCTGCAATGATTACTGGGCCCTGAGTAACAGTATGCACAATCCCCTGTGTCTGGTGGAGAATGCAATGCGCCCCTAAACCAGAGCAGACAAAATTACGTACATGTTCGTGATTTTGCCTGCACGTCCTGCCCCGCCACAGTACCTATACTGTCGGCAAGTAGTTAAAAAATGCAGATGTTATAGGCATTTGGTGTTTATTTTTTTTTTTTTTGTAAAAACCTTTGTCCATGCACGTCCAATGGCCAGAAAAAATTATTTTCTAGCCAATAAAAAATAATTAACCGATTGTCGACCACCGCAGTAAATAGTCGTGCGGCGGTCGACAATCGGTTAATTATTTTTTATTGGCTAGAAAATTATTTTTTCTGGCCATTGGACGTGCATGGACAGCCCCTCACAGGCAAAGTGACGTAGGGCTACATCGCTAGCCTGTGAGGGTCTAGGGAGCGAGCGTGTGCCACCGGAGGTGCGCTCCCGCGCGGTCACAGACCCCCCGCGCGTGTGCCCCGCGGACCCGATGTCCGCCGGGCACTCACGATCTTCCGTTACACCGGAAGAAAGGCAGGCGGCTAATGTATACAAAGCCGCCTGTCATTCTTCCCCGTGTAAGAATGGAGATCACGCGGTTCTACTATGTAGGACCGTTGATCTCTGTTCTTACACTAGTAGCCACAGCCAATCACAGTTAGAAACACGTCCCTAGGGACACACTTAACCCCTCCCTCTCCAATAAAGTTAACTCCTTCACTGCCAGTGTCATTTTTACAGTAACAGTGCATATGTATAGCACTGATTACTGTAGTAATGTCACTGGTAACCCCAAAAGTGTCAAAAATGTCAGTCAAGGGTCCGATCTGTCCGCCGCAATGTCGCAGTCCTGCAAAAAAAATCGCAGATCGCCGCCATTACGCGTTAAATAAAAAACAACAAAAATGATGAAAATCTTTCCCTTTGTTAGTAAACGCAATAACTTTTGCGCACACCAATTAAAATACGCTTTTTGCGATTTTTTTTACCAAACATATGGTAAAAAAAAAAATTGGACTAAAATGTTATAAAATTTTGATTTTTACTTTTTTTTGGGGGGAATTTCATATAAAAAAATGTGAAAAATATTGTTATTTTTGCAAAATTGACGTTCTTTTTTTGTTTATAGCGCATGATCAAAAAATCGCACAGGTGATTAAATACCACCAAAAGAAAGCTCTGTTTGTGGGGAAAAAAAGGACGTCAAATTCGTTTAGGTACAGCGTCGCACGACCGCGCAATTGTCCGTTAAAGTCACGCAGTGCCGAATCGCAAAATAGGCCCTGGTCAGGAAGGGGGTAAAATCTTCCGGGGCTTAAGTGGTTAACACTCAAACGCTTGACACACCTAAGCATGCTTACACATGCAATACACGTTTTTAAGCAGCTTCTCTCCTGCCAGGAGTTCTGGTGTTCAGAGGAGCAAAGCAAATGAAGCATGAAGCGCGAGGCCGAAGGGGCTCTCTCACAGTGGGCATACCAGTTTTCTTCCACCCCCTTTCCCATGTCATCATGAAACTGTCCCAGTCAAGGCTTCCTCAACCACATTATCATAGGAATAATAGAAATAAACAGATCTCCATTACAGTATTTAATACTCGGCACAGCTGGGGGAATCTCTGTTAACCACTTGCCGACCGCCGCACGACTATCTACGTCGGCGGTCAGCCCCTCACAGGCAAACTAACGTAGGGCTACGTTGCTTGCTTGTGAGGGTCTAGGGAGCGAGCGCGCGCCCCCCGGGGCGCGCTCCCGCTCCCGCTCCCGCGTGGTCACGGACCCCCCCGCGCGTGTGACCAGCGGACCCGATGTCCGCCGGTCACTCGGCGATCGGCGGGGGAGAGGGAGAATGTCAGGCAGCTTGTGTAAACAAACCACCTGTCATTCTCCTCGCTGCAAAGACACTGATAAAACGGATCTAATATGTAGATCCGTTGATCAGTGTCCTTACAGCTAGAGCCACAGCCAATCACAGTAGAAACCACGCCCCTAGGGACACACACAGCCCCTCCCTTCCAAATAAAGTTAACCCCTTCACTACCAGTGTATTTTTACAGTAACAGTGCATATGTATAGCACTGATTACTGTAGAAATGTCACTGGTAACCCCAAAAGTGTCAAAAATGTCAGTCAAGGGTCCGATCTGTCCGCCGCAATGTCGCAGTACCGCAAAAAAAATCGCAGATCGCCGCCATTACGCGTTAAAAAAAAAAACAACAAAAATGACAAAAATCTTTCCCTTTGTTAGTAAACGCGATAACTTTTGCGCAAACCAATCAAAATACGCTTTTTGCGATTTTTTTTACCAAACATAGGTAGCATAAAATAAATTGGCCGAAAATTTTTAAAAATTTTGATTTTTACATTTTTTTGGGGGGGAATTTCATATAAAAAAATGTGAAAAATATTGCTATTTTTGCAAAATTGACGCTCTTTTTTTGTTTATAGCGCGTGATCAAAAAATCGCACAGGTGATCAAATACCACCAAAAGAAAGCTCTGTTTGTGGGAAAAAAAGGACGTCAAATTCGTTTAGGTACAGCGTCGCACGACCGCGCAATTGTGCGTTAAATTCACGCAGTGCCGAATCGCAAAATACCCCCTGGTCGGAATGGGGGTAAAATCTTCCGGGGCTTAAGTGGCTAAAGTGACACTAAACTCTAGTTTGAAAAAAAATCTATTCAAGTACATATTATTAACCCGAAAATGTCCCCTCAGCCTCCCCAAAATCTCCAAAATGTATTTTTTGCTGCTGTGATCTGGCTTCCTGTTAAGGGTGGTGTTTGATGTGATATATGGAAGGAGACAGCACAAGCCATTACTGTACAGAAGCCATGCTTTACTGAAGTAAACCAACAGGAAAAGGAAACACAACACAGGAAGTAGTACAACAGAGATGCACCATAGAGTTGCATTTAAAGAAACATATCATCCATAACATCTCCCCCTTTTAGTATTAATAAATGAACATGTGAAATTCGATAGAGACCCAGTAATAACACATTCTATAGGTTAAGTCTCATAGGTGGTTTTGAACATCTACCACTACGGGTGAAGACTGGCCCTTGTGCAAGGATTCCTTTAGCCCTCTCTGAATTTACTGGGCTTCTCTCATCAGGTACTGGTATGCTCTGCGCTTGACGGTCGTCAGGCATACTTGCTTGCCCAGAACTGTCATTGCCGCTGGTATGAGGCTGTGCCTCTGTACACTCCTCACTGTCAATGGGTGAGTCTGAACTACCAACGGGATACTGAGATTCAGGCTGCTCTGCCACTCTCAAATCCACTCGATTGCGGCGATAACGAGTACCGTCAACGTCCACAAGATAGGAGCGTGGTGCCACCTTTTGCAGACAAGTACCTATTCTCCAACGGCCTGTACGATCGCCAGGCAATGGCTTCATACGGATTCGTTCCCCCAGATTCAATTCTGGCAAATCTCTGGCCGACGTGTCATATCGTGCCTTAGACACTTGTCTCTTAACCCTTAATTTTTCTGGGACACCTTGTATGACAGCGGGTTCAAGCAGCCTATTTGCTACTGGTAAGGAGGTCTTCAATCTCCTTGACATAAGTCTTTGTGCCGGACTACTATCCATGCCTTCAGTTGGAGTGTTTCTCCAATGTAAAATGGCTTTCCATGGGTCTTTACCATCACTTTGTGCTTTCTTGCATAAATTTTTAACAATCTTTACAGCTGATTCTGCTTTGCCATTAGCCTGTGGATGACGGGGTGAGGAGGTAACATGCTCAAACTCCCATTCAGTAGCAAATTTTCTGAATTGTAGGCTTGCAAATTGAGGGCCATTGTCGGAGATCACTGTATCTGGTTGGCCATGACGTGCAAACTGTGCCTTGCACCTCTTAATTGTAGATTCCGTGGATAAGTCGGGAAGAAGGTCTATTTCCCAGAAGTCTGAATAATGATCAACTAATAGCAGGTATTCCTTGCCTGCGTAGTTGAATAAGTCCATACTGATAATCTGCCACGGACGTGTAGGTATCTCATGTGACATCATGGTTTCTTTTTGTTGTAAGTGGGCATATTCATTGCAGGTGGGACAATTACTGACAAAGTCTTTGATCTCACCATGCATGTTGGGCCAGTAAAGGGTATCACGAGCTTGTCGATAGCATGCTTCACCACCAATATGGCTGGAGTGTATGCGCAATAACATTTCTGCTCTCAGTGACTTTGGCACGATGACTCTTGGACCTTTGTACAAGATACCATTTTGTATGCTGATCTCATCTCTAAAGGACCAATATTCCCTTACAATTCCAGGTACTGCCTCTTTTACATCCGGCCACCCACTCAAAACAATAGACTTCAAAGCTTGTAAAGTTGCATCACTGTCAGTGTGCTGTATGAGTTGATGTAATCGCTGATCTGTGACATTAAGATAGTCCGCTTGATTGATATCAGCAAAGAAATTTTGTTCCCGTTGCAGCAGACAAATTGTACGATGCTCATGCTCACCTCCAGGTGCCACATCATCTGACGTAGCTCTGCTCAGGGTATCGCTGATATACATATCACATCCTGGCTTGTAGACAACATTGAGGTTGTAATGCTGCAATGTAAGCATCATGCTCTGCAAACGCTTGGGAGCACACAAAAGGGGCTTTTTGAATATGGTTATCAGAGGTTTGTGATCAGTTTCAGCTGTAATTGAATCCCTTCCATAAAGATAATGATGGAAACGCTGGCAAGCAAATACAATGCTTAAACATTCCTTCTCAATTTGAGCATAATTTTGCTCAGCTGATGAAAGAGCTCTGGATGCATATGCAACTGGTTGACCTTTCTGCAAAAGGCAACAACCTAGACCATTTTTACTGGAGTCACTTTGTATCGTAACAGGCTTTGTGACATCATAGTATTTTAACACTGGGGCAGAGGTGACCAAGCGTTTTATGTCCTCTACTGCCTGGTCATGCTTGGGAAGCCAGTGCCAAACTGCATCTTTGTCCAGAAGTCGTCGTAATGGCTCACACACCTCAGATAAGTGTGGGAGGAATTTTGCCAGGTATGTAACAAAGCCAATAAATCTCTGTACCGCTTTGGCATCAGCAGGCAGTGGCATGTCCACAATGGCTTTAATCTTATCCGGGTCAGCTTTTAAGCCTTGTGAAGACAGGATATGTCCATGGAAACGAACTTCTCCCACCTTGAACTGCAATTTCTTTACACTAAGCCTCAGCATCACCTGCCGACAACGATCCAGTAGCGCTATTAACTTTTCATCATGGTCATGCTCAGCCTCCTTATCAGTATTACCGCAGCCAACTATAAGAATGTCATCAGCTATTGGCTCAATTCCATGAAGACCACCTAATAGTTCATGCTGCTTTCGCTGGTATACCTCAGGTGCTACAGAGACTCCAAATGGTAGTTTGAGCCATCTCTTTCTGCCCCAAGGAGTCCAGAACGTGGTCATGTAGCTACTCCTTTCATCCAGTTTGCACTGCAAAAAGGCATCTCTAGCATCAACAAGTGTGAAGACACGCGCTTTAGGAAGTTTGTGCAAAATATCATCGAGCGTTGGCATTAAGTAGTGTGACCGTTTCAGGGCCATATTCAGAAACTTGGGATCAATGCATATTCTGATCTTCTCAGGCTTTCTGATAACGACCATGTTACTGATCCAATCTGTAGGCTCTGATACTGAAGTTAGATGTCCTTCAGCTTCATATTTATCTAGTTGAGCTTTAACCTGTGGCTTAATGGCGATAGGCACATTGCGAGGGGCACATTGTACAGGTTGAATGGTAGGATCCAGTTCAAAACGAACCTCTCCTGGAACAGAGACTATCGGGCCCTCAAACACATCACTGTAGGCGTGAAGAATTTGCTGTTTTGTCAGTGGCCTAGTCAGAGATTTTGCAGGCTGCTTATCCACATTATGTAGCTCAGCAGGAATGGTGAACAGCATCAGTCCAAGGCGCTCACATGTTGAACCCGATAATAGAGGTTGCTGATCCGCGTCTACAATCTCAAAGTTCAGTTTGTGTATACAATCACGTATGCTGCATTCTGTTTGGAATAGCCCCAATGATTCCATTAGTTCCCCTGAATACAATTTTAGTTTGGTGCTACTAGGCTGAAGGGGTGTTCTGGGTGCCAGTTTCATTTTGTCCTTTATACTCATGACATCACACGTTGCACCCGAGTCCAGCTGGCATGGTTGGATTATATTGTTTAATCTGAGGTTTACAAACCATTTTTTGCCCTTTGTGTTTACAGCACCAATGCATTCTGAGGAGTAAACCATATCAGTGCTAAGCAGGTGTGCGTCCTCCGGATCGGATATTTGCTCAATTATGTGCAGCTTCCTTGCTTCCATTTTACTGGAGAGACACACCCTTGCAAAGTGATTTGGTTTACCACATGCAGTACAAATTTTCCCATATGCAGGACACTTTTCTTTCTTTTGTACATGCACATTGCCGCAATACTTGCATGATGCAGGCTTCCTCCCAGGTGAGTTGTGTAGGTGACCCTTGTGCTGAAACTTATGCTGGTGGTTTCTGAAGTTTTGCTGTTGTTTAGAGGCTGCATGGATATTGTCAACCAGTTTATCCTGCTCCATAGCTTTCATATGTTTGTCAGTAATTTCTGCAGTGCGACATATCTCAATTGCTGTATGTAGATCTAAATCATGTTTCCTCAGCAGGTGGCGACGTGTGCTTTCACTGGTGATACCCAAAACTATTTTATCACGAATAAGTTCATCTCTCAGAGAGCCATACTCACAGCTTGCAGCTTTTTCTCTTAGCCGTGTGACAAACCTGTCTATTGATTCACAGTCTTCTTGCTCACAGCAGCCAAATATATATCTTTCATAAATTACATTTCTAGAGGGTCTGAAGAAAGCTTCCAATGCATTCAGAATGGTTTTGGTGTCACTCTTTTCCTCCTCTGTGAGGTTCAGATTATGCTTGTACACATGGAGGCATTCACTGCCCATCACCCTCCTCAGTGTGGCTGCTTGCACTGCTGCAGGCTTCTCATTCATCCCTGTGGCTAGGGAGTAGTCCTCAAATTCAGCCCTGAAATTGTCCCAGTTACTGCTGACATCTCCACTCACCCTCATTGTCTCAGGCAGTGGAATGCTGTTAGCTGCCATGATGCTGTTCTCCTTGCTGCAAATACTCAGTATCCAGGACAGGACTGCAAGTGTTAGAAAGCACAATCAGGTCTAAGAACACTCACATCAAGGCTAGCAGGCTCTCAGCATCAAATGTGTAGAAGGAGTATGGATCCAGAAATCTTCTGACACCATGTTTGATGTGATATATGGAAGGAGACAGCACAAGCCATTACTGTACAGAAGCCATGCTTTACTGAAGTAAACCAACAGGAAAAGGAAACACAACACAGGAAGTAGTACAACAGAGATGCACCATAGAGTTGCATTTAAAGAAACATATCATCCATAACAGGTGGCTACGTTTGTTCTCCTTGGACCCACTGTATGTAGGAACGTAGCCACCCTCTCTTGCATGTTACCATCATGGACTATGAGATGTGTAGTGTGCTTAGAGTAGTATGTTTCTTTGAGTTCCCATTTTTCTTGTCCGTGCTTATGTTCCTACTTTAACTGAGCCAGCCAAGTGCAAATTGTTACAATGAAGATGTGTGATGGATTTAAGGAATTGATTGGCTAGATTTTCCTACTAATTTTCTTGTGATCCACATAAAAAGAGCTCACTGAAATGTCTATGGAGCTTTGCCTATGAAATACAGCAAGATGTATGCTGTTACTCGGCCTGTCTGTCGGTCTGGACCCTCTTTATGAGGGTCCAGTTGGGGTTCCCTGAGGGTCTGGGAACCAGAGGACTCTGATGGACTTTCAGTTACCAGCTATGGACTTACCGTCTTTAAGGATCATTGTCAATCATGGACTTTAACCACTTAAGCCCCGGAAGATTTTACCCCCTTCCTGACCAGGGCCTATTTTGCGATTCGGCACTGCGTGACTTTAACGGACAATTGCGCGGTCGTGCGACGCTGTACCTAAACGAATTTGACGTCCTTTTTTTCCCACAAACAGAGCTTTCTTTTGGTGGTATTTGATCACCTGTGCGATTTTTTGATCATGCGCTATAAACAAAAAAAGAGCGTCAATTTTGCAAAACTAACAATATTTTTCACATTTTTTTTATATGGAATTCCCCAAAAACAAAAATGTAAAAATCAAAATTTTTTAACATTTTCGACCAATTTGTTTTATGCTACATATGTTTGGTAAAAAAAATCGCAAAAAGCGTATTTTGATTGGTTTGCGCAAAAGTTATCGCGTTTACTAACAAAGGGAAAGATTTTTGTCATTTTTGTTTGTTTTTTTTAACGCGTAATGGTGACGATCTGCGATTTTTTTTGCGGTACTGCGACATTGCGGCGGACAGATCGGACCCTTGAATGACATTTTTGACACTTTTGGGGTTACCAGTGACATTACTACAGCAATCAGTGCTATAAATATGCACTGTTACAGTAAAATTACACTGGCAGTGAAGGGGTTAACTTTTTTTTGAGAGGGAGGGGTTATGTGTGTCCCTAAGGGCGTGATTCTAACTGTGATTGGCTGTGGCTTGAGGTGTAGGAACAGTGATCAACGGTCCTACATAGTAGAACCGTATAATCACTATTCCTACACAGAGGAGAATGACAGGCGGCTGAGTTTACTTTGCCTGTCTTTCTCCCTATCCACCGACGATCGCGAGTGACCGGCGGACGATCGGGTTCGCCGGTCACACGCGCGTAGTACCCCTACGTCACTTTGCCCAGGAGGGGCTGACCGCCGCAGTAAATAGTCGT
This sequence comes from Pelophylax lessonae, assembly GCF_965119305.1. Taxonomy (NCBI): domain Eukaryota; kingdom Metazoa; phylum Chordata; class Amphibia; order Anura; family Ranidae; genus Pelophylax; species Pelophylax lessonae. The sequence goes on from NC_138778.1 coordinate 218,884,234, forward strand.
GCGGCGGTCGGCAAGCGGTTAAAGACACTCACTACCTGTGGAGAATTTGACTTTATAGACTATTGTCTTAATAGACTACTTATGAACTTGCTGCTAACTCAGGTCTAGTGATGGACGAACATCTGCCGGGATGGTTCGTGAACGCGATCGGCAAACTCGCTCAAATGTTCGCGAACCACAGGTTTGCGGCGGACCCCATTCATTTTAATGGCAGGCGAACATAAAAAAAACCTCCAGGTCATATTTGCAGCCACAAAATACTTGCTAGCTGTGCACACATAGCCCCACAACATGGACACTGACATACCAGAAGTATTGCTATTGGAAAAGTTGCCATAAAATTATTTATTTTTTCAGCAAAAAATGTATTTTTTTTTTCTCTACTCAGCCAGAACAGACAGCAGCCGGTAAATACATGTCAAACACACATAGGGTCCATTCACACGTCTGTAAAATGGGTCCGCATCCGTTTCACAATTTAGCGGCACGTTTACAGACCCATTGATTTTCAATTCCAGTCTGAAAAATTAGGCATTCGCAGGATAAAGAAGTAAGTGTCGGCCATTCCAGGCCCCAAAAATTAGCCAACAGGTGTTCACCTGACAGCAAAGAACTTTGTATTCTGTGGCTGGAGGTTGCTGTGTGGAGCAGGGACAGAGAGTTAGTGACACAAATCGTTAGCTAATAGGTCCACAAAAGTCTTTTGTCATTGTAGGGAGAGGTTGCTGTGTGGAGCAGGGACAGACTGTAGCAATTAGGCATTTAATGGACATAAAATACCCTTTATGCCGCTGTATTTACCTAACACAGGGACCATGAATTATTATAGGTGGTAGTGGATATTTGTGGCCTGTCATGAGGAATTTGAATCAAGCATGATCTACTGGTCACATGTGTTGAATTCCTCCGAGATCCATGCCTCATTCATTTTTATAAATGTGAGGTAGTCAACACTGTCGTGAGCTAGGCGAGTGCGCTTATCGGTCACGACCACCCCTGCTGCACTGAACGTCCTTTCGTATAGGACACTGGACGGGGGGCAAGCCAACATTTCCATTGCAAATTGTGTAAGCTCTGGCCAGAGTTCAAGCCTGCCCACCCAGTAGTCCAGGGTTTCATCACTTCTCAGAGCGTCCACATCGGACGTTAACCCAATGTAGTCGGACATCTGTCGGTCTAGGCGTTCCCTGATGCTGGATCCGGAGGACAGCTGTCGATGGGTTGGCTGAAAGAATGATCTCATATCAGAAGTGACCAACACTTCTTCAAACCGCCCTCTTCTTGGATCGGAACCCGCAACTGTTTCTCTGTGAGTGGAAATTCCTCTGCCAGGGAACGCAAAAGCAGAATGCAGCATTTTTCGAAGCAAGGCCTGGAAGTGCTGCATTCTGACCGCCCTCTGTGATGGTGGTAACAATTCCGCCATTTTTTGTTTGTACCGGGGGTCTAAGTACGTTGCCACCCAGTACTGGTCATTTTGTCACAGGGTCATTTAAAAAATGACAGGCAGAGGAAGAAGCAGTGGCCCCCCAAAACGACAGATTGAAGCGGGGTGTTATATACCTTCTTCCACATGTACTGCGCTTCTCTAGAGACTTTTGTCACAGGGTCATTTAAAAAATGACAGGCAGAGGAAGAGGCAGGCCCTTCTGCAAGGTTGGTAGGGGTAGGGCAGGAGCACCAGGCCGGAACCAAAGTGGGAAGTTTCAAAAGGTGCGTTCGATTACGTCAAAGGACGCACCAGACTTGGTTGAGTGGCTCACTCAGCCTTCCTCTTCTGCACCCTCCTCATCCTCTCTATCTGCACCCTCTTCACTCTGCTGTGTGCACCCCCAAAGACACCACCACCAACACCACCACCACCATATACCCTCCGCTTGAGTCACAGGAATTATTTTCCGATCCATCACAAGACATTTGCGATGCGCAGCCATTCTTGGCATCGGATCAGGAAGAGGAGGTAGCAAAAGCCGCCACTCAGCAGTCTGACGGCAGTACCCAGATCAGCCCAAGGAGGTTTGTCCCCGCTGTTGCTGCCTACTCCGAGATCTCAAATGTTAGTGGTGGGGAAGGTGACGTCGATGATGCAGAGGCAAAATTTCTGCAGTACCCAAATACACTATTATGAAAGTATATTGTTATATAACACCCCTCTTCAATCTGTCGTTTTGGGGGGCCACTGGTCTATCACACAAAGCCACACTCCAGGCTCTCACCGCCAAGAATGGCTACGCATCGTAAATGTCTTGTGATGGATCGGAAAATAATTCCTGTGACTCAAGCGGAGGGTATATGGTGGTGGTTTTGGTGGTGGTGTCTTTGGGGGTGCACACAGCAGAGAGTGAAGAGGGTGCAGACTATGCTGTATTCTGGCCTAGGCCGACAAGGCCCAGGCCTAGGGTGGCACTTTGTGGGGGGGGGGCGTAAAAAAAGCCGCCCCTCCGCATGAAATAAAAAAACCCTGATCCATCATCTGAGTCCCATCTGAGTCTGCTCCCGTGTCTGCCTCCCGCTTGCCCTGTGAATTGGCATCCCTGCTGCCTAATGGGGGCCCCCAGGAGTGTTCCCGCGAACGTACCCATACAAAACAACAAAATATACAAGTAGGCACTTTGTACCCACTTTTAATGTACAAAGAGCAAGAGGTAGAGCTCTAAGAGGAAAAGGTGGAGCCTAAATAGGAAGGGGTGTGGTTTACATATGACAGGGCGGGTCTGAAACAGGAAGGGGTGTGATTTGGACAGGAAGGGGAGGGTCATAGCTAAATTAGGGGGTGCATGAGTTTAGTCCGGCCTAGGGCAGCACAAAACCTAAATACACCACTGGGTGCAGATAAAGAGGATGAGGAGGGTGCAGAAGAGGAAGGCTGAGTGAGCCACTCAACCAAGTGTGGTGCGTCCTTTGACGTAATCGAACGCACCTTCTGCAGCTTCCCACTTTGGCTCCGGCCTTGTGCTCCTGCTCTACCCCTACCACCCCTACGGAAGGGCCTGCCCTGCCTCTTCCTGTCATTTTTTAAATGACCCTGTGACAAAAGTCTCTAGAGAAGCACAGTACATGTGGAAGAAGGTATATAACACCCCGCTTCAATCTGTCGTTTTGGGGGGCCACTGGTCTATCACACCAGTTATAAAAAAAATGTCCCAGTAACTTTTGTCACTGTATGTAGCAGAGTTAACGCAGAGAAAGAGGCAACATTTCTGCAGTACCCAAATACACTATTATGAATGTATATTGTTATATAACACCCCACTTCAAATCCACTATAATATGCTTTCTATATTAGAAAGTATATTAATAGTGTATTACACCCCTATATTCTGCACACCAAACAATAGTACACCTATACCAGTCCTTAAAAGGACTTTTGTGGACCTATTTCCTAGCGATTTGTGTCACTGACAGTCTGTCCCTGCTCCACACAGCAACCTCTCCCTACACTGACAAAAGACAGGATATAGGCCAAACAATAGTACACCTATACCAGTCCTTAAAAGGACTTTTGTGGACCTATTTCCTAGCGATTTGTGTCACTAACAGTCTGTCTTTGCTCCACACAGCAACCTCTCCCTACACTGACAAAGGACAGAATATAGGCCAAACAATAGTACACCTATACCAGACCTTAAAAGGACTTTTGTGGACCTATTTCCTAGCGATTTGTGTCACTAACAGTCTGTCCTTGCTCCACACAGCAACCTCTCCCTACACTGACAAAAGCACCTATACCAGTCCTTAAAAGGACTTTTGTGGACCTATTACCTAGCGATTTGTGTCACTGACAGTCTGTCCCTGCTCCACACAGCAACCTCTCGCTACACTGACAAAAGGAAGAATGTAAAATGGTAGCCAGATCAGGTCTATTTATAAGGTAGGGGGTATGAAAAGTCTCAATTGGCTGTCCTGTACCACCTGATGGATGTGTCATGGGTCAAAGTTCTTCACAATGTAAACTAATATGGCGGTCGCGAACATCGTCATATGTTCACGTTAGGCGAACCGCGAACGAGCAAAAATCGCCGCGAACCACAAGGCCATCTCTACTTAGGTCTAAATACCCTAAGAGCTCTAGAGCACCTCTGTACAGGATTTCATGTAAGAAGTACTGTTCTTCCATGTTTGCATTTCTTCTGTAAAGACTGTTTGTGTTCCTTTAAATGCTTGGTCTGAAGTCTCTTTAAGTGGTACATTGTATGGCGTATCTAAATTGCAGGGCTTACATCAAGGAGACTGTAGGTTAGAGTAGATACAGTACATTTTGGAGCAGCAGGTAGTTCACTTTCTATTGTAGGTTATAATGCTGTTGCTAGGGACAACCGTACATGTGTCATTGCTTAATTTAGTTAACCAGCTAGGGAATGGGTGACTTGATGAAGGCTGACTCTGGTACTGAAGAGGGTTAAGTGCTTGGCAGCTTCACTTGCGGCCAATTCCTCACATACTGGGACTGGACTCGCAGCACAGCGTACCTAAGAACCTAGCCTGGCAGTCACAGGAAAGACTGCAAGCATGTAGTTACAGAGTGAGGTTAATTTCCTGTATCCATGGGTAATTGTGGATACAGGGCCGGCGCTACCTGTAAGGCGACCTAGGCAGCCACCTAGGGCGCAACTTAGCAGGGGGCGCCGGCATCTTGCACCCGGAATCAGGATGAGGACCACCAGTGTCACCGAAATCCCCATAGGAAAGCAGTGAATAATGCTTTCCTATGGAGAAGTCTAATGCGCGTGCGTGGCCATTGCCGGCGAGGGAGGAGAGTAGGCGGAGCCTGACCCAGCGCCGAGGTAAGTCACTGAAGGGGTTTTCAGGAGAGGAGAGTTAGATAGAGGAAGGAGCAGAGTCCTCCAGCAGTACAGAGTATTTCAGGAGAGGAGAATTAGATAGAGGTAGGAGCAGAGTCCTCCAGCAGTACAGAGTATTTCAGGAGAGGAGAATTAGATAGAGGTAGGAGAAGAGTCCTCCAGCAGTACAGAGTATTTTAGGAGAGGAGAGTTAGATAGAGGAAGAAGCAGAGTCCTCCAGCAGTACAGAGTATTTCAGGAGAGGAGAATTCGATAGAGGTAGGAGCAGAGTCCTCCAGCAGTACAGAGTATTTCAAAAGAGGAGAATTAGATAGAGGAAGGAGCAGAGTCCTCCAGCAGCGCAGAGTATTTCAGGAGAGGAGAATTAGATAGAGGAAGGAGCAGAGTCCTCCAGCAGTGCAGAGTATTTTAGGAGAGGAGAGTTAGACAGAGGAAGGAGCAGAGTCCTCCAACAGTGCAGAGTATTTTAGGAGAGGAGAGTTAGATAGAGGAAGGAGCAGAGTCCTCCAGCAGTACAGAGTATTTCAGGAGAGGAGAATTAGATAGAGGAAGGAGCAGAGTCCTCCAGCAGTGCAGAGTATTTCAGGAGAGGAGAGTTAGATAGAGGAAGGAGCAGAGTCCTCCAGCAGTGCAGAGTATTTCAGGAGAGGAGAGTTAGATAGAGGAAGGAGCAGAGTCCTCCAGCAGTGCAGAGTATTTTAGGAGAGGAGAGTTAGATAGAGGAAGGAGCAGAGTCCTCCAGCAGTGCAGAGTATTTTACGAGAGGGGAGTTAAAAAGAGAGCAATAAACTAACTTTATATCCAAATATTTGCAGATTTTTAGACTCACAATCAAGTCATTACAGCTTTAGAAAATATGCACCTTGTTAATGTTTTTCTTAGCAGTCGGAGAAGTTTTGTGGCAGCCCATCCCCCTATACCTGCGCAAACCCCTGGGAAATATCAGGATGTCAGTTCATTTCTCAGGAGGAAAGCGGCACCATCTGCAGAGGCAGGAACAGGAGTTACAGAACACACAAAGTTTTTTGTTCCAACACTAACAACACGCATCTGCTTTGATGTGAGAACAGCTGGCATTCGTGATCCGATCTGTAAAACAAAACATCAACCTGCGTTACGCGGCGGCGAGGTGCAAGTCTAGGCTTTCTTCGCACCTCGTTGACAAGCTGGAGTCAGTTTGGTTACTCTGTCACAGTTTATGACTTTCTATCTTCTTGATAGGCATGAACAGAGTTCTCATCTTCATACACACTGAGCATCACTTCTCTTTGTTTAAAGCAGAGTTCCGGCCTCAGGAGTCAAATTTAGATGAAAATACCCCCGGGACAGTCAGGGTTAGTACATTCCATAATGGATAGCCTCTGAACTGTCCCGGGTCGCACTTACCTTTTAGAAGAAATACTTACCTTGAACATTTCTTCTCAGCGCTGCCATCTCGGATGTGGGCAGCTGAAGCCAACGCGTCCTCTTCTGCGTCCTCGTCCGTGTCCTCTTCTCCCAGAATGCCCTGCACCGGCCCCGCTCGTCACTTCCGGTGCGGCGCCGCATTCCTCCACAGCTTTTGGGCATGCCCAGAAGCTGTTTAGCAGGGAATGAGGCGCCGCACCGGAAGTGACGAGCGGGGCCGGTGCAGGCGCATTGATTCCTGGGAGCGATGACGTTCAGCTCCCAGGAGTCATCGCAAACCGGAAGTGACGAGCGGGGCCGGTGCAGGGGCATTGATTCCTGGGAGCGATGACGTTCAGCTCCCAGGAGTCATCGCAAACCGGAAGTGACGAGCGGGGCCGGTGCAGGCGCATTGATTCCTGCGAGCGATGATGTTCAGCTCAGGAGGAGTCATCGCAAGCCGGAAGTGACGGCGCGGCCACGGCCGCGGCCTCCGAGGGAATAAGTGGAAGGAAGGTGAGTATATTTTCTTCAATATCATAGTAAGTGACCAAAAGAAATTTGGGAGCATCCATTTCTTTTTCAGGTGGCCCTTAGCAAGCGGATGGCCCAAAATCGATTGTTTCGATTTTAAAGCCGGAACTCCGCTTTAACTTTCTTATGTTAATTTTAAATTACTTTTTAATTAAAGGTCAGGAAAATGCAAGGTGTGGTTATTTTTTAGGTTACAGTTTCATCTGAAGTAGACTTCGGCAGGTTGCAGAGCCCGAAGTCATGAAAAGACACAGAAATCCTAAAACGAAGGAATGAAAAGGTTTTCAGGAAATTGTTTACAATGGTTGTAAAGGATGAAGGATGTTTTACCTCACTGTATTCTATGCATGAAGGTAAAAAACCTTCTGTGTGCAGCAGCCCCCCCCCCCCCAACACTTTCCTAAGCCCTATCTCGATCCAGTGATGTCCACGAGAGCCTTTCCTCTCCAGGGACTCGCACTCCTGATTGGCTTTTGGCAGCTTTTTGCCATCAATCACAGCCAGTGAGCCAAGGAGGTGCAGGGGGTGGGGCCAAGCCATGGCTCCTTTTGTGAATGGACCCACAGAGTCTCAGGTCGGGAGCACGCCTGTTTGGGTGCCCCCACAGCAAGCTGCTTGCTGTGGGGGCACCCGCTAGGAGTGCCAGCATGGGACCTGAGAAGAAGAGGATCTGTGCTGCTCTGTGCAAAACCAACTACACAGAACAGGTAAGTATGTTTGTTATTTAAAAAAAAGAAAGAACAGGACTTTAATATTGCTTTAACCACTTGCAACTGCCTCCGCCGCAGATATACTGCGGCAGACTGGCATGGCTGCGTGAACCGCCGTACCTGGGAGCTCTCCTGGGGGGAGCATGCGCCGCCGGTGGTGGGCCCCCGCCATCACTAGGCAGAGGGGATGCCGATCTATGGGACCAGCAGCCCCGTTTGAAGCCCGGCACCCGCGATCGTTCCCCGCTGAGAGAGAAGGATGGTCAGCTGTTGTAAACACAGCACACCGTTGTTCTCTCTGGAATGAACACAGAGCGCCTGTGATCCTCCTATTTTGGAACACAGGTTTCTGTGTTCATTTCACTCCTAAACCTTGTGGACAGCCTTCCCAGAAGAGTTGAAGCTGTTATAGCTGCAAAGGGTGGGCCAACTCAATATTGAACCCTACGGACTAAGACTGGGATGCCATTAAAGCTCATGTGTGTGTAAAGGCAGGCGTCCCAATACTTTTGACAATCTAGTACACATGTAAGTGCAATACCTTTATTATCTTTTAAATTGGTGAATAAACGTACTGCACCATAGTATCTCTTTCGTTTATGATGGTGATATAATTTAGGAGAGAAAGAGACTAGGACAATATCTGGAGATCTAATGGAAGACTGTGATTGATCTATTCTCAGGGACCAATAAATATCCCAAAGTGCTTATCGCCTTTTATTTGTTTATGGGTCACTGGAGCTATGAATGATGAGTGGGCATTTCTCACATTGGTGGCGATCATTGGTGATTTGCTGGAGGATCACTCTTTAGATATAAGAAGATCACATTTTTATGGTGTGGGATCATCTCGTTTGATCTATGGACTTTATTTACGGACTTTCTTTTTGTAGCTGTATTATGTTAAAGTTGTTTTCAATGTGTAATAGTATTATACTATCGGGAAGGCAGCTCTGTTGTTCATTTTGGGTAAGCAGGCTCCTTTATGTTTAAACTAAAAAATAATTATTGTTACACATTAATCTTAACAGAATGTATGTTATGAATCACATAACTATAGCTATAGCTATGTGAATCTTAAATGAGGTCAGATTACTGCAGGTCAGGCTGGATGGCTCTACAGGGCAGGTCTCTGGTTCCTCCTCCTGGATCTAGAAGCTTGGAGAAGCTTCTGGAAGTTAGTGGGCGGAGGCTAGGAGGTCCTGATCTGCATAATTGAGGGAATCTGGCCAATCCCCAGGCAGAGGGCCTTGTAGGGTGGTTGGGTAAACTCTTAAATATGGTAGAGCCTGGCCAGCAGTGAGTCTGGTGGAAGATGTAGTGCTGAGGTTGCTGTCATGTGGCTTGGGAAGGGACCCCCAGGGCTTGGGGGGTTCTGTCTCCAAGGCTGGGAGCTGAGGAAGGGAAGGAGAGGAAGCCTAAGAACGGAATCTCCATTACCTTTGGAAACCTGAGCTGGCATGGGAAGATCTGATAAGTTGGAGGCTTGAACAGGAGACTTGCCCAAAAAATGCCTATAGTTACACATTAATCTTAACAGAATGTATTTAGAGGGATTAAAGTATCATTTTTTTCCAATAAAATAACAAACATGTTATACTTACCTCCTCTGTGCAGTTGGTTTTGGACAGGGCAGCCCGGATCCTCCTCTTCTTAGGTCCCTGGCTGGAGTTCCTGGCCCCTCCTTCCTGTTGAGTACCCCCAGAGCAAGCAGCTTGCTACGGGGCACCCAAGCCGCGCTGCAGCTCCATGTATCCATTCAGATCCCACCCACTCTCTCTCTCCTGATTAGCTAAGTTAGTTTGATTGACAGTCGTGTGAGCCAATAGCGCCACTGCTGTGTCTCAGCCAATCATGAGAGACAGAGGCGTTACTAGAACCTTCAGGGCCCTGGTGCAAGAAACCATGAAGGGCCCCCCCGGACCCCTGGCCGGGGCCCTTCCCTTCAAGCCTGGGGCTCCTCCCACTGATCCTTGGGCCCTTTACTCTTGTTGCAGGGCTGTTTATTATGGTCAAACAGCGGGACCCTTTCACAAGTTCTGCAGTGGGCCCCCTTCCTGCCATCTTGGGGCCTCCCCATGATGGTGGGATGCCAGGGCCCGGTCGTATGTGTGACCTTTGTGATCCTGGAAGTTCACCCACTGGTGTCAGTAGTTTTTATTTTTTGGTATTTTAATTGTATTATTTTTTATCATCTTATTTTATTTTTTTAACAATGTCACTGACTATGACTCTGTCCATTCAGAAAAGGGAGGAGCTGGTAAATTACATACTTACCGCCCCCCTTCCTGGTTCTCTATTGTGACACACCCCCTGCAGCAGCCGGCAGGAGAGGGAAGGGAGTACAGTGGGGGGGGGCACACAGGGGCCCAGAGACAGCAGAACACAAGTGAACTGGATAGGAGGGGTGACGGGGGCAGCATACAGAGGAACCAATCTCCTCCATTTTCCTCCTGCAGCTACAGGAGGAAAAAGGAGGACAGTGATTTCTCTACATGCTGCCCCCGCCACCCCTCCTATCCAGGTGTACAGGGGAACCGCACAGGCCCCCTGGAGCATGGGGCCCGGTTGCAATTGCAACCCCTGCAACCCCTGTAGTTACGCCCCTGAGGAGAGACATCCCTGGACGTCTGAGGCACTCGTGGATTAAGAGGGGGGTCAGGTAAGTATTAGAGGAGCTGAGGGGGGCTGCTGCACACAGAAGGCTTTTTATTTTAATACATAGAATACAACCCCTTTAATAAAGTAACATAAAGCAAGAAAAATATGCTCGGTTTGTATAAAGACAGATGCCAGGTTTAGGACTACTGGCAGAATCTAAAATTATAGAAAAGGGCATTACAACTTATTTGCACAAAATGTTTTAAACAAGGTGGTAAAACTTGAACAGTTAATAAATGTCATAAAAAATTCACTTATTCTGTGTCTGTGGGTGCAGAAATATTGTCCATCACTAGCGTCTATACCAGCAATACATCAAAAGTCAGAACAAAGACCCAGCTTGAATATAGAGGGCACGGGGAATTTTTGCATTAACATAGATTGATCAAATGTTTTTCAGATGAATTTGGTTTGTGCTCCTCTGGGCCACCGTACCTATTCAGGCTTGCAACCTTTGTGGCTCCCCGATATATTGTCGAAGACAGACTATTCTACTGCAATATATCATAACAGACATATCCTGGCAGCTTTTAGTTTGGTTCTTTGATCAGAATGAATGATAATTCGTGACTTGAGTCATGATTCAGACATTTTAAAATATATGAAATGCCAACAAAACTCTGCAGTATAAGAGGTTTCAATCAATTCAGCTCAGAATGTATAAACAACTGCAGCAAAAATTAATACTTAGCTTGACTGTAAATGGGTAGACTGCAGATAGAGGCAACATAGTTCCACAATTTAGATAGGCAACCCACAACTGTTAAATATTGGGTGGAAAACATAGTCCACCTAATATCCCTGCCCTATGCTCCACTGACTATGACTTTCTCAGTTGAACCCTGAAAATCAAGGGTCAGCGACGATATTCTATGTAGCACTCTCTGGTGCTCCATGGGCACAGACGCACCACACCATAACCCCCCCCCCCCCCCCGGACCACACCAGCTCGCACACCATATCCTCCCCCCCTCGCTGGCTCACTCACCTTGGACTGTCATGGAGGGCAGGCAGCGGCGGTGGCGTCCCCCGGCGACGGCGGCTTTCCCTTCGCATCCTCCCTCCTCCTTGGCCAATAGCATGGCCTCTCCTTTCGGCCAAGTGGGAAACGGGTCTCATTACCCGCTTCCTGATTGGCTGGGAGGAGAATCAGTGTGATAAAAGCGAATATTCATTCGCTATTGTCACACAACTGGGTGGGCTCAGGGCGCAGTGCTCACTGCCCCGAGCCCAGCCTTTTTTGAAGCCTAATCACGTGCTTAAAAAAAACCCCATTGGAATCCATGCGTCCGGCGCCCTGCATGTAGATTAGGGGGCCGATGCATGGATATGGGGGGGTGCCCCTGCGCCCCCAATGGACGGGCCACCACTGGTAGGTAAATTTATGTTATGAATCATGGTAGCTGTGTGAGTCTTAAATTAGATCAGATTACTGCAGGTCAGGCTGGATAGCTCTACAGGGCAGGTCTCTGGTACCTCCTCCTGGATCTAGAAGCTTGGAGAAGCTTCTAGAAGTTAGTGGGCAGAGGCTAGGAGGTCCTGATCTGAATAATTGAGGGAATCTGGCCAATCCCCAGCAAGAGGCCCTGACAGTATGGTTGGGTAAGCTCTTAAATATGGTGGAGCCTGGCCAGCAGTGAGTCTGGTGGAAGATGGAGTGCTGAGGTTGCTGTCATGTGGCCTGGGAAGGGACCCCCAGGGCTTGGGGGGTTCTGTCTCCAGGCTGGGAGCTGAGGAAGGGAAGGAGAGGAAGCCTAAGAACGGCATCTCCATTACCTTTGGAAATCTGAGCTGGCATGGGAAGATCTGATCAGTTGGAGGCTTGAACAGGAGACTTGCCCAGTGCAGCAGGGAGTAAAAGACAGTGTGAGTACCTCAGCACACCCAGGTGCATACAAGGGGAGGGACTGCCAGACATAGCATACATCTTCTAGATTGTAAGCTCTAACAAGCAGGGCCCTCTGATTCCTCCTGTATTGAATTGTACTGTAACTGTATTGTCTTCCCCACACTGTAAAGCGCTGCGCAAACTGTTGGCGCTATATAAATCCTGTATAATAATAATAATTTCAGGGACAGCTTTGTGCTAAATCCTGATCCGTTGTCCTGGGGAGTTCTTCAGAACAGCCAGGTGGGCTGGTAGTCAAGGCAGCTACATACATTCAACATACATATAATTCATACTTACAAACAGAAACAGAGACATCAGGAAGTGAAAGGAAATCTACTCCTAGGAAGGAAAATTCTCTCCTGTAAGAGTTATCATGGGCAATGTCTCCACTGAAGCTTTATTACAAATCCTTGTTTCCACGACAACCCAAAATTTTCAAAATTCGATTGTCACAGGGACAGAGGTGAAATCTTCTGAACAGGGACACAGACAGCAAAACAAACCTTACAGGGGTGTTAACCCTTCCCTATGCTATCCAAAACCTAAACATATTTTTTTTGGCTAGAGTTACACTTAAAAAATGTGCCTGTTCCAACTTACATACAAATTCAATTGAAGAATAAAGAAGAAATTGACTTTTTAGGCATAATTACATTTTTTAACATAGAATCTTTATTATAACAAAATGTATTTACATTGACTAAGACAAGTATAAAAGCACATACACCATAAATTGTGAATCTAAAATTCCACTGACCAACTATTGGGCAGTGAAATTCAACTGTATATCTTCATGACACCCCTAAAGCTGATAGATACCCCAATAGAACAACACAATAACACTGTGGATAATCTAAACAGGTATTAGCCTGAAAAGAGGGTTAATAGGGGTCAGCAAAGTCAGCTCAGGTAATGTCAATTCTGCTTGATATTGGTTCTATCTATGCACGCTTGACTAGTTTCGCGCACCAAACGCACTTCTTCAGGAGCTAATCATATAATAATAGTAATAACGCAGAGTGGCAGTAAGGCAGAGCAGCTATGCAGATGAGAACACATCAGGAAATTACACAGGTCATAAAGGCAGATATGGGGGCGCATTTAGCAGCCGGCAACACACGGGGCAAAAGGTGTATTCATAGATAAACGGATCTCCCTTAGATTATTCAAAAGAAATGTTCAAGTATGTAGTCCTCAGATTAGTGAGTCTAAGATATGCATTGTGACAGGGGTCACTTTGGTTGGGGGGCTCGTGGAACCCAGATTACTTTAGAGAGGTCAGGAAACTCTTTATCCAGCTTCCCCCGGCCCCTCTTATGTGTAAGTCACCCTGTGTCTATTAGGGGTACAGGGTGACCAAGAACCCCAGTCGGGTCTGCACTAATCAGACTAGCTGTACAACCACACCGGACTCAGCATTTCCTGTTACCCCGGCTATCCTGGGTTCTATATGTGTGGTTTGTGTTGAAAGAGTGAAGAGCCTCTTTCACTTGGGACAATAATATGTCTGGACAATGTCCCTCAAGAGATATATAGAGATTGCTAGAATATTGCATGAGTGTCTCATAGACCCTTGCTAGATAGTGAGGTGGGGTGGAGTTTGTTATTGTTAAGTACCTGTATTCCATTGTTCTATTGTTTCTGTATGCCTTAAGACCAACCTATTATGGGATGTAAATGTGTATGTGGATTGGCTGCAAAGGGGGAGGGGGGGGGGGTTGTCCAACAGTGTATATCTCTTTGTGCCTGTGTTTGAATAAACAGTTCTTATCCTGGAAGGTTCCAAAACGTATACAAGCTAAGTTGTCGGCTAGCTTTGTATAGGGGCAGCTAGGTACATTGTTCTATTGTTTCTGTCTGTCTTAAGATCAACCTATTATGGGATGTATATGTGTATATGGATTGGCTGCTAAAGGGGAGGGGGGTGGGGTTGTCCAACAGTTTATATCTCTTTGTGCCTGTGTTTGAATAAACAGTTCTTATCCTGGGGCGTTCCAAAACTTATACAAGCTAAGTTGTCGGCTATCTTTGTATGGGGGCGGCTAGGTACATTGTTCTATTGTTTCTGTCTGCCTTAAGATCAACCTATTATGGGATGTATGTGTGTATGTGGATTGGCTGCTAAGGGGGAGGGGGTGGGGTTGTCCAACAGTTTATATCTCTTTGTGCCTGTGTTTGAATAAACAGTTCTTATCCTGGAAGGTTCCAAAACGTATACAAGCTAAGTTGTCGGCTAGCTTTGTATGGGGGCGGCTAGGATTTGATATCTATGTTCATGACTGCAAGGAAGCCGTATAGTGATGGAAACCCACAAGTACAGTGTGGGTTGAGGTTCCGGTACATGCCATAAAGGGGGGCATAAGAGCAAAATAAACATAACCAAACTTCTATATTAAGTACATAGTGGTTCAGAGTAGCTCCAAAAGAGGAGAATATGAAAATAACGCCCTGTCATCATGGAAATCAAAATTGTACTGCTATATGTGTGGAAAGGGGGCTTCCTAGTGTCAAGCTGGATCAAAAGGCTGGACCAATATCAAGCAGAATTGACACAACCTGAGCTGACTTTGTTGACCCCTACTAACCTTTTTTTCAGAATAATACCTGTTCAGGTTATCCATGTGTTATTGTGTTGTTCTATTGGGGTATCTATGAGCTTTAGGGATGTCATGAACATATACAGTTGAGTTTCACTGCCCACTTAGTTGGTCAGTGGGATTTTTAATTCACAATTGATGGTGTATGTGCTTTTATATATGTCTATGTCAATATAAATACATTTTGGTATAAAAAAGATTCTATGTAAAAATTTCAACTATGCCTATAAAGTCCATTCCTTCTTTATTCTTCGATTGCCTTTGACCAATATTAAGATGTGACATAGTATATCTGGTTGCTGTCCACAGTACCACCCTCTGAGGACATCAGTTTTCTTTTTCTATCAATGTTACATAAAAATTCAACTCAAAAGAGAAATATGGGTTAATGTTTTGTTTTTTTTAAATTCATACTTACGTAGGTGGATGCTGCATCTGTCCCCCACTGGCTCTAACACTGAGAACCGAGCGATCGAACACCACCCATCGCTCCGTTCTCACAGCTCCCTGAGCAGAGAGCTGGTGACTGTCAGTCAGCAGCTCTCCGCTCTGCCTCCTCCTCGCTCATTGGAGTGCTGGACTGTGGAGGGGGCGGAGCCGCCAGCTAAAGCTCTCAGTGGGTGTTGGTCCAGGTATCTAGGCGGAGCCTGACTCCGTGGTCGAGATGACATGGTGCCTGGACCGACATCTGTGACATCAGCAGAGAGCGGACTTCAGCCCTCCGCTAAAAATGGGTCACAGGAGTGCAAAACAAACTACATCCCTGTGATCCATAGGAGAAGTACAGCCAACCCAGCTTTAGCTGTACTTCTCCTTTGAGGACAAATCTACAGAACCTATCTTGTTTGTAACCCAGGGACTGCCTGTATTTTATTTACTTAATAAGCTGTACTTTTATTTTAAGCATAACACTTTTCTATACACTGCATTTCACCTTCCCAGTGTAACAAAAAAACTACTTTTAATTTATAAAACAACTCCACACTGAATTTTTTTTAATTTTTCAAAAAAATTCCATTTTTTCAGGCTTCAACATTTCCGATAATTTTACATCTCTAGTGGTGACCCCATCTTTTCACAAGCACTCTACAAATTAATAGACTGACAGCTTCCAATAGTGGAATCAAACTACCGTGTTTCCCCGAAAATAAGACCGGGTGTTATATTAATTTTAGTCACAAAAAACACACTAGGGCTTATTTTCAGGGTAGGGCTTATTTATTTACGGTATGTTTTTTAGATCATTATTTCTGATACTGTATGAGGTTCAGTGCAGTTTTATACTGGTATACCGGTAAAAGTACCTGTTTAACAGCTTTTATTCTTCTCTGAGATCTCTAAGGTGATGATTAGAGAGAAGAATTCGGCTGTGGTGACGTCAGCCCGCTCCGTGCATTAAAGAGGGAGGGCGCAGACGTCAGCGGGAGGAGAGGTGGAAAAAGAAGAGCCGAGATTGCCACTGATGTCAGTGCGCTGAAGACGACATCTGGAGGGAGGAGGGGCGGAAAGAGAATAGCCGCGATCCGCGGCTGACGTGCGCAGAAGAGGAAGCAGCAGCAGACATCAGCCAGGAGGAGAGAAGAGGACCTCCGGCGGGGCAGCGGTGGGTGTAAACCTGTTTGTTTTAAATATTGCAGCAAAGGGAGACACTAACCTAACATTTAAAAAGTGTTTTTAAGGAGATTTACTAGGTCTTATTTTCGGGGTAGGGCTTATGTTGCAGCCCGCCCTGATAATCAAGATAGGGCTTATTTTCGGGGTAGGGCTTACTTTCGGGGGAAACACGGTATATGCACCTAAACTATGTTCCTATGTGTACTGTACTGTATATACAGTGCATCTGGAAAGTATTTACAGCGCTTCAATTTTTTCACGTTTTGTTATGTTACAGCCTTATTCCAAAATGGATGAAATTCATTATTTTCCTAAAAATTCTACAAACAATACCCCATAATGACCAGGTGAAAAAAGTTTGTTTGAAATCTTTACAAATTTAGTTTAAAAAATCCCATCTACATAAGTATTCACAGTGTTTGATCAATACTTTGTTGAACCTTTGGCATCAATTACAGCCTTAAGTATATATGAGTATGATGCTACAAGCTTGGCACACCTATTTTTGGGCAGTTTCACCCATTCTTCTTTGCAGGACCTCATCAGGTTGGATGGGGAGCGTCAGTGCATAGCCCTTTTCAGATCTTTCCAGAGATGTTCAATCGGGTTCAAGTCTGGGCTCTTGCTGGGCCACTGAAGGACATTCACAGGGTTGTCCCATAGCCACTCCTCTGTTCCGTACCCAAACTAAATTTACGTCCTTTTTTTCCCACAAACAGAGCTTTATTTTGGTGGTATTTGATCACCTGTGCGATTTTTACTTTTTGCGCTATAAACAAAAAAAGAGCGTTTATTTTGAAAAAATAACAATATTTTTAAAATTTTTTTATATGAAATTCCCCCCAAAAAAGATGTAAAAACCAATTTTTTAAAATATTTTTGGCCAATTTGTTTTATGCTACATATGTTTGGTAAAAAAAATCGCAATAAGCGTATTTTGATTGGTTTGCGCAAAAGTTATTGCGTTTACTAACAAAGGGAAAGATTTCTGTCATTTTTGGTGTTTTTTTTTTAATGCGTAATGGCGGCGATCTGCGATTTTTTTTGTGGGACTGCGACATTGCGGCGGACAGATCGGACCCTTGACTGACATTTTTGACACTTTTGGGGGTACCAGTGACATTACTGCAGTAATCAGTGCTATATATATGCACTGTTACTGTAAAAATTACACTGGCAGGGAAGGGGTTAATTTTATTGGAGAGGGAGGGGTTAATGTATGCCTGGTGCTTACTGACGTGTAGGGGGGGAGGTGACTGAGTGAGTCATGGACAGATCGGATGTCCAGCTATGCTGAACAGTCCGATCTGTCACTCCCTGTCACTATGGAGATCCGCCCGCTGTGTTTACACACAGCGGGCGGATCTCCAGACTCGATCCCCGACGATCGGGTAAGAGCAGCGGCGATCGCCGCTGCTCCTCCCCTGGCCCGACTCCCGCTGTGAATGAAAACAGCGGGAGCGAGCCTCCGGCGGCGCGCAAGCGCCGCCCAGAAGGGGGAGTGTCTGACGACGTAGTACTACGTCGTCAGACGATAACGAGCCACTCTGCCGCAGTAATATTACTGTGGGCGGAGGTAAAGTGGTTAAATGAGGTGTACACAAATGGTCAATTGTCATAAGGTAGATGTAGTAGCAAATTTATTAAGTATAAAAAACATCAGCAAATGTGCAAATACAGACATAATTACAGTACATGATAAAGGACATGATGGTTGGTATACATGCTTGCGCATAATAGTAATAACATTAAATGGTGAACTAGATGCATCTTTCTATCTCAACGCGTTTCGTGAGTCAATCGCTCACTCTTCAGGAGTAGATGCTTACAAGTAGATCTAAAAAATACATATCAGTTTTTAATTATATGAAAAGTAATGGACAATAAAGAATGGAAACTTGTGGAGAGCCCTATGTAGGGAAAAACCATACTTACAAATTGGCTGAGCCAGTGTACAAGAGGACCAAGCAAACGTCTGGCGGCGACCAAGTAGTCTGATCCGGGAGCTGAAGGAAGCAGGGCCGAACACTCCCCGACAGGGGACACACAAGGGGTAGGTGTAACTGATGTGTGAATGAAGGTAACCCTTGACAAACCATATCCCTTGCTGGAACAAAATATATCATGTATAATTAATGTAGAGTAAAAGGGACTGCATCACATAGTAGTGATAGCAGCAAGTAAAATATATCCATGTATATGTTTATAATGTTGCAGTTTAGCAAAGAAAAAAATGGGAAGACAAGGGGAAGATCAAGCCCACACGTGAGAGAGAGTAAAAAAGAAAAAAAGGGAAAAGATGGTGCAGCCCAATAGATGTAGGAGAAAGGAAACCGTGAAAGAAAAAAGTGACTGAATTATAAAGGAGGAAAAAAATATATACAGTATATGTGGAAATAGTGAGTGAATAGGGAATCACAATAAAATCTAGCAAAGTATGGCTGTATGAGTAAGTACCCACCATAGGTGGGTACTTACTCATACAGGAGTAGATGCGTACAAGTACTATTTTAGACATACTTGTACGCATCTACCTCGGAAGAGTGAGCGATTGACTCATGAAACGCGTTGAGATAATGTTATTACTGCTATGCGCAAGCATGTATACCAACCATCATGTCCTTTATCATGTACTGTAATTATGTCTGTATTGGCACATGAATTTGCAAATTTTTTTATGTTTTTTATACTTAATAAATTTGCTACTACATCTACCCTATTACAATTGACCATTTGTGTACACCTCATTTAATGTCCCAGGGCTATATCCTTTTTTCTTTGCATGTAAATTTAGGGATAGAGGTGTGTCACTGGCAGTACTAAACCTGTTTTTATAATTTTTGCTCCTTTGTTATCTTGGCTATGTGCTTAGGGTTGTTCTCCTGTTGGAAAATGAACCTTCGCCCCAGTCTGAGGTACAGAGCACTCTGGAGCAGGTTTTCATCAAAGATGTCTCTGTACATTACAGCAGGGATTCCTAAACTATGGCCCTGCAGTTGTTCAGGAACTACAATTCCCATCATGCCTAGTCATGTATGTGAATGTCAGAGTTTCACAATAATAATGATCCAAAGAGATCTAATTACAATCTTGCCTTTATTACGCAGTATCACAGAAATCATAGACAATTTGAAAAAATAATTAAACAACATTGGCATATATTAATGAGGGATAATGCCCTCAAAACTATCCTACCGCCCAAACCACAGTTTGTGTACCCCCCCCAAAGAGGATGATATCCTTCCTGGATTTTCAGGGATTTTACACTTGTGGTAAATGTAAAGCATTCAACACAGTTAAAACAAGAGTAAGAAAACAAACTACTTTCATATCCCACAAGACCCACAAAGAGTATCAAATCAAAAAGCTGATCACATGTTCGAGAACCCATGTTACATACCTATTGGTCTGCCCTTGCGGCCTACAATATGTAGGCCGTACTACAAGAAAATTGAGCATAAGAATAGGTGAGCATCTCAACAACATTAGAACAGGGTTTAAAAAGCATAGTGTCTCTATGCACTTTAGAACCCACCACAATAGAGACCCCAGACTGCTTCAGATCTGTGGAATTAATAAAGTAGATACCCATTGGAGAGGAGGGGACATGCGAATAGCTATATCTAAAAATGAAACATTTTGGATTTATGAATTAGGTACATTACAGCCGGGAGGAGTGAGCAAAGACCTTGACTTAAATTGTTTTATTTCTTTTTTTTTTTTTAATCAGATAATTTTTATTGAAAACTTTTTTTGCACAAACAAAACAAAACAAGACCAGACAAAAAACAAAAGAAAGAAAAAGCTGGCCAACAACTTGAGACAAAGCATCACCTACGTACGGTGAACAATAATACAAAGGTACAGAGGAAGGCATAATCATTGGTACATAGGGGAGTAGACATAAAGCATGAGTAAACAATGTGATCTAAATAACCCATGGCTCTTAACACATCATCTTATCCCATTATGGTGGGGACTAACCCCAGCCTGCCCCATGTACCAAGGTAATATAAATAGAAGAGAAATTTCCGCGCTAGATGTGACAGAAAACCAAATGATTAAGAACAATAGTGAGCAGCTGGCACAAAATCAACTGACAGTGATTCAAAAAATACAATAAAAACCAAAAAGTGCAGCGCTGAAATCAGTATACAATTATATAGCTGAAAAGCTCATATAAAGAAAAAAAAAAAAAAAAAAGGAGAGGGGATAATGTCCAAATGAATAGTCCCAATATTAAGTGCAGAGATGTGAATCCACGTGCAAAATAACTTTCTTCCAGTGACACCAGGGAAAAGTGTAGGAAGGGGACACCCTTGTGCTCAGGTATAACAAGCAGCTTACCGAAATTCCGTGGCTGCTCAATTTAATGAGACAGCCTCTCCCAGCTAATAATAAACCAGTAGGTCAACCGATATCAAGCTCAGGTGCTTCGAAAGACTCCAAAAGCCGAAAGCCGTTTCCGGTGTGTTGTTAAACCGATCACATTAATATGTGGCACACTTGGAACTTCTCATATACTCCATTGAACGTAAAGCCATATGTAGAAAGAAACAGAGGCCCATAGCGTAATCCCGTAAACCAATAGGTAAATTTATTAAAAAAACTACTTACAATTTAAAAGCCAAAAACAGGCATGTAGTATGTGCCGGTCATGGATCTAACCGCGGCATCCCGCAAGTCTCCAGATCAGCATATGGATAAACAGCCGGCTTCGTTGGGGGGCGTGTGGACGTTTATGTCTGGGATCGTGTACCATGTACCAAGGTGGTGATGTCATCTCAAGTAATACAGGATATAATAGGTGAATTCCGCTGAAATAACCAGTGGAGTTAAGCAGTATTGTACTTCCCACACGCACAGGTATTCACTACCTAGTAATCATTAAGCAGTGTCCCCCAGTAGACCGTCCGTGTCCATTAAGCACGTATTCTGTAACATTAAGTGGAGGAGACAACGCCACCCAGAAACCTGTTGGCGACCAAGTGAGTGGGAGCCAGACCAGGCACATCCAGCCACGGTCCCCAAATGCGCTCAAATTTCAGTGCATTCCCCCTGTGCTTGTAGGTGAGATGTTCCCTATTTAGGAGCACTTTAACTTCCTCAATCCAGTCAGTATGAGACGGCGCCACGGCGGAAATCCACCGCCGCGCTATCAACTTCCTGGCCGGAAAGAGAAGCCTGAGCACCGCAGCATGTACCTCAGGTTGATAGAGCTCTTCATCCAGCCAACCCAAAATACATAATTTCGGCTCCACAGGTAATGTAAGTTTCCAGAGCGAATTAATGGTTCTCACAACCGCATGCCAGTATCAGTGCAATTTCGGGCACCGCCACACCATGTGCAGTAGGGTGCCCGTGTGGGCCTGGCATCTAGGGCAGAGGGGAGAGTCCCTCCTCTGCCAGCTGTACAGTCTTTGAGGGGTCCTGTACGTCCGGTGGAGAATAAACAGTTGCGTGAGCCTTTGTGAGGAGGACAGGGACACCCTAGGGACATTCTCTAATATACCCGTCCATTCCTCCGAGGAGATGGGACCTATATCCGCAGCCCAGGCATCCCTACACTTAAAAGACATGGCCTTAGAAATATGCTCCATAAAAGCCGAGTACAGGGATGAGATCTGCCCCTTCTTAATGCTAGTGGCCACCAGATCAGTAAGTATAATCGGACGACAGAGACCCCATGGGGAGATCCGCGACTGAGCGCTGATGGCATGGCGTAACTGCAAATACTGCAAAAAAGGGAATTGGGCAACCCAAACTCAGCACGGAGAGATTGAAAATCTCTTAATTCGCCCCCTTGATACAACTGCGAAATATATTTCACTCCGTAGTCGCCCCAGGTCAAGGAGTTTCGGAGCTTATCCAATTCGGGATAGTGGGCATTGTTTAGAATACGAGAGTATCTCGAGAAACCACAGTAACCAAAGTGACTCCTAGCCCTTTGCCAGACCTTATCAAGTAACTTGAGGGTAGGACAGCCCGGAAAAAGCCCCAAGGTGCCCGCTTCCAGTGAGTCAACCAGAGAGTCCCCCGCCAGGTGCGCTGCCAGGACATGCCTGACAGGGTCAGAGCCTTCATCCAGCAGCCATCCCGTAAAGTGCTGCAGTTGGGACGATAGAAAGTAGTAGTAGGGGTTCGGTACCGCCAATCCACTACTCTCCTTGGACTCCTGCAACGTCTCTAGACGAATTCTGGGAGACAACTTCCTCCAAATAAGAGCACGGTACACCGTGTTAAACTGCTTAAAAATGTGAATAGGGATCCACACTGGGGAGTTGTGTAGCACATACAATAACTGCGGGTTCCAGATCATTTTGATCAGGTTGCATCTGCCAACCACAGACAGAGGCAACTTAATCCAGCTAG
Organism: Pelophylax lessonae; assembly: GCF_965119305.1. Classification (NCBI taxonomy): domain Eukaryota; kingdom Metazoa; phylum Chordata; class Amphibia; order Anura; family Ranidae; genus Pelophylax; species Pelophylax lessonae. The sequence goes on from NC_138778.1 coordinate 218,906,801, forward strand.
CCAATTTATCCCTGAACCTGTGCAGCAGCGGTAGAACATTAAGTTTAATATACCGCCCCAGATCAGGATGGACAACCACACCCAAGTAGCGGAACTGGTCTACCACCAAGATCTGGGACGCCACAGGGGGCAGTGCAATCCCAAGGGGGTCTAACGGGAGCAAAACAGACTTTTCCCAATTGATCTGAAAGCCAGAGAAGGATCCGAATCTGTGAATCAAGTGCATTAAGGCGACCAGGGAGCCTGAGGCGTCCCCTAAAAATAATAACGCGTCATCCGCATACAAGGCAATTTTGTCCTCCCCCTCACCCCTCCGAAAACCTATAATATTCGGGTCGGCCCTGATAGCCGCTGCTAGGGGTTCCACAGCTAAGGCGAAGAGCAGGGGCGACAGCGGGCACCCCTGCCTAGTGCCCCTGTGAAGCGGGAACGACCGGGAAATAGAGCCGTTAATCCCCAAACAGGCCGTGGGTGCCCCATATAGAATCTTAATCCAGCGTATGAAGGAGGGGCCGAAGCCAAAGCCCTCAAGGGCCACCCACAGATACTGACACTCCATGCTATCAAAAGCCTTAGCAGCATCGAGTGACAGTATCGCTCTATGTCCACAATTATCCGGGGGCAATTGCATATTTAGATATAGTCTACGTATGTTGGCAGCCGTGGAGCGACCCGGTATAAACCCAGATTGATCCCCATGAACCAATTTGGCAATCACCTTAGACAACCTGTTAGCCAGGACCTTGGCCAGCAGTTTCAGATCGGTGGGCAGCAGAGAAATTGGTCGATAAGATTCAGGTCGAGTCAGATCCTTCCCTACATGGATCGTGGGAGCTCCCCCACCTCAAAAGCAGCCAGGAGAGCAGTAAGTAGCTCAGGAAGTAGGACTCCTCCAAAGGCCTTATACAGCTCAATGGGGATGCCATCTGTACCCGGCGCCTTGGAGTTGGGAAATGAAGCCATAGCTTCCTGGAGTTCCTCCAATTTAATGGGGGAGTCTAGTACAACCGGTCCCCTGTGGAAACCTGCGGCAAGTGAAGCCCCTGCAAAAACAGTCTGAGGTCCTCCGGGTCATAGGAGACCTTTGAGGAGTACAGATCCTCATAAAAATCCCTGAACCCCTGTAAAATATCAGCTGTGTCAGATACCACCCGACCCGAAGGGAGAGCCAGGCGATGTATGATAGACGGGGGGTTTTGGGCTCTAGAAATGAGTGCGAGCATGTGACCCGTTTTCTCCCCCTCCTCAAAGTGGGCCTGAGAAGCGAACAAACGTTTATGGTCCGCCTGCTGATGTTGAACAGATCGGAATAGACGCTGCGCGTCCAACCATCTGGCCTCCGAGTCGGGCGTGGGGGAGTGTAGGAATTCACGTTCAGCGCGGAGCACAGCGTCACCAGCATCCTGCGCCCAACGTCTGCTCCTAGACTTGATGGCCGATACCTCCTTAATAAACAATCCACGTAAAAAAGCCTTCATAGTATCCCACACTATACCTGGAGCTGCAGAGTGCCTGTTGTTGGTAAAGAAATTCGTTAATCGCTCCGTGAAGGAGGCCAGGTCCGGAAATAGTTGGAGCCAGAAGGGGTTCAACTTCCAGTGCATCGGCAGCTTAGGGCCAGGAAATGTAAGGCTTACTCTTAGCGGGGAGTGATCAGAGAGACCCCTAGCCAGGTATTCAACCTCAGGCGCTAGGGACTGCAGCAAGTCAGATCCAAAGGCTAAGTCAATGCGGGACAATGTAGAATGAGACAGGGAGTGGCAGGAAAACCCGGCATCAAGGGGATGTTTACAGCGCCAAAGATCCACAAGACCCAACTCACCCATGAATCTGGCAAAGGGAGTGGGCATTCTGGATCCTCCGGGGCAGAATTTTTTATGTAGATCCAGTGACGGGTCAAGGATATTGTTAAAGTCACCCAGCACTAGAATCGGGACCTGGGGTGTTTACCAATGAACCGAGACAGGCACTCTAGCACCTCAAAAGAAAACGGAGGGGGAACATACACATTCGCAATAATACATTTAAAGACATCCCACATGCCAACTAGAAAGATAAATCTACCCTGTGAGTCTATCAGGGAGTCCAGGGATTCAAACTTAGCAGTAGCAGCTACTAAAATAGATACCCCCCGGGAGTATTGACTGTGGAAAGAATGGAATTGAACCGGGAACCTCCGCGAGCGGAGGCACCCGACCGAGTCCGTAGTGAGGTGAGTTTCCTGTAGACATACCAAGGTGGGTCCGTGGAGCGACAACAAGGACATCACTGCTGTGCGTTTACGAGAGTCCCCAAGTCCCCGCACATTCCAGGAGAGCAGCGAACCTTCAGTGGCAGCCATGTAGATAAGTCAACCAGGTAGGGGGGCAGGACAAGCCACCAAAAGGTATGTATACCAGAGCCCCAATGGGGGGCCTGTGCAGTAACAGCAGCAAAAGCAGCGGTGTGATAGGGAAGACAGCATCCCACTCGGGAGACGCTGTACCAGTTGAAAGGGCGTCAAGGAGGAATTCACCAAAAAATAAGTTGAGAGAAAAACAAAAAGAAACAACACAGAACAAAAAACAGAGGATGGCAGGCAGCAAACCAGGCCACGGCCATCCAAGCCCCGCAGGGAACAGTTTGCTGGCCCCAGAGGGGCATGGGGGTAAGAAAGAGGGCCCGAACTCGGACAAACTCAGAGACCCGCAATTGCTTATCCACGGGTCCCAAAACGTGTGAGAACAATAGAGCCATAGTGCAGCAAACAAAGCATAGCAGCAGGCTCCTAGCAGTGGAGTGATGGACCCGATCAAACATTATAGACTCTTACTTGCTTGAAGAGCAGATCATTCCGCAGCCGCCCCCAAGTGCCGCTCCTGCCGATCCAACCAGTGAGCCACTGAAGCAGGGGTCTCGAAGAAATGGACAGTTCCATTGGCAACTACACGAAGCTTAGCCGGGTACATCATAGAGTATACCAAGGGGATGGCACGCAGGCGTTTCTTGATGTCATTAAACCCAGCCCTCTGTTTCTGGAGAGCTGCTGAGAAATCAGGATAGATAGAAACCCTGGCGCCCTGTATTTCCATACGAGGCTGTTGCCTGGCAAGCTTCAGGATAATGTCTCGATCCTTGTAGTGTAAGAGCTTCAGGAGGAACGGTCGGTCAGGGCCCCCTGGTGGCGGGGCCCGGAAAGGTACCCTATGCGCTTGCTCCACAGAGAAAAATGGGGAGAGGTTGTCTTTCCCAAAAGTAGTGAGGAGCCATTGTTCAATGAATTCCACAGGTGCCTTCCCCTCAGCCTTCTCAGGGATGCCCACCAGCCGCAGATTGCTGCGACGCAGCCGGTTCTCCATGTCCTCCAGACGATTGATCGCCTCAGAAACCCCTGAGGAGTTCATGCGGACATCTTGTATTAAGGGGGGTAAATCGTCCTCTACAGCACTCACCCGGCCCTCCAATGCAGTGGTCTGCTCCCTCATCTTCTGCATATCATGCCTAATATGCAGCAGACCCTCTTTCATACTCCTAACCTCCGTGGATAGTTCAGACAGAGAAGCGCCGTAGGAGTGCACCGCAGTTAAAACGTCCTGTATGGTAGGGACAGTCTGGGCGGCATCCCCCGGCAGACCCGGGCATGGAGGGATCTCGGGCGGAGCACTCACCACTGCCCCCTGCAAGGCCGCAGCCGGGCCATCATGGCGAGGGGACATCACAGCCGCAGGAGAGGAAGCAGGCATCCGAGGAGCAGCCGAGGAGACCGGAGGTGAGGACAGCGGTTTATGTTTTGCAGGGTCTCGAGCGAATTTCCCCAGCTTGGAGATGGTGGTGGGTTCCTTTTCGCGGGTCGTGCGCTGAGGGAGCGGGGCACCGCCATTTTGGGCCTGCTTGGCAGCAGAGGCGCCGTCTTCCTTCCTCCTTGTCATGGCGGAGCGGGATGGATGGACGCCCGGAGCGGTCACCGGAACGATGCAGACACGAGCCCGGAGCAGCCTGGTAATTTTTGCAGGTGTACGGGTCCACTAAGCAGGATAATGGCAATCAGGATGGCAGAGCCGACGATGCACGTCTTCTCACATGTACGGTTCAGCCACGCCCCGTTTTATTTCTAATTATTAAACAATGATAGGGATTTTTTTAACATAGTGCTTAATAAATTTTAAATAATTTTTTAAACAAGGGATCTTTTTATATACAAACCTATGAGGTGAAAAAATAGTGTTTTAAAAAAAAAAAATATATATATATATATTCCCTGGGTTAGGTATAAATAATAATAAAAATAGGGTGTGTACATTGAGATATATGTAAACGGAAGTAATTCACGTTTTATACACCCAGTAGGGTATATACGCAGTAGGGCATAAACAATGTGACAAACCTTTTTAACTAATAACCCTTTTTTAATCAATACGTTTTTTAAATTAATAAGCTTTTTGCACCTAGCAGGGCATATGTGCAGCAGAGCTTATACACAGGAAATGAGTTAGGTGACAAACCCCTTAACATCATAAATATCACATATATATTAATAAGTTTTTACAATTTTTGGTACCCAAAAATAGCGATATATGGGTTTGACCATTATAATTATATAGATATAAGGTTGGAATAATTGGTATAATTTAACATCTACCGCTGGATTACGGATCATGTGAATTGCTTCCGATTAAACTATGGATGTCATTGGAGAGGAAAGACGGATATGACCTCCGCCTTTTTCCATAAAACTACCTTGACACGCAACGTACGTACCACTTCCGAAGACGTCACATCTCTGACGAAACGCGTCAAGTTGGTGCGCACGTTGCCTCGCTATGAGCAGACCGCTGGACCGCACGCCGAGTTCCCACTTCCGGGTACGGCAGACCTCACAGTCACACATAGCGGCGTCCTGTCACATCAGCCGCGGGGCTGTACAGGGGCTCAGAAGTGGCTGGAGTGTTTTACACAGCCACCATCGATACAGCACTGCTCTCTTTTTATAGAGATTGTTTATATTTGGACGCACATTTTTGATTTTTGAATTTTAAAAGCTTGGTGTTTTTTGGAGTGAAGATTTTTTAACCACTGCAGTTTTATGGATATTTTATGTGGATTGATGTTTCGTGTGAATGCACAAAATAAAGGTTGTTAACCTTCTACACCATGAGGAGCTTCTTTTCTTTCTTACTCTGAGCTTACATCAGAACCTTCAGGATCCCATCCAACAGTGAAGTCGGCATAATAACCAAGCGCAAATAGATTCTTGTTGGCGTATGTCACAAGAGTCCACACCATCTGGTAAGTGAGCTACCTTACCACACAGCACTTTGCGGTGAAGCGAAGGGTCGCAGAAAAAGTCACGATTATAATAGGACTTCACAAGCACTGTTGCACTTTTTCTTCTGCTTTTTTTAATACCAGCACTATGGACTGATTTTTGAAGATACATATAGCACTGTGGATAGCACTAGGATTGTTCTTTTGCACAGAATTGTTTTTTGCACAAATTGTTTATAGCACATTTTAGTTTCAGGATTTTATCCAGTTTATGTGATATATTGTGTGTATAATTGATACCACATGTTTATGCAATATTTATTTTGTTTTATGCAAATAATTTTTTTTGCACATATGCACTTTTTAGTGATAAGCTAATTGAATCACTTCACATTGGTAAATTTGCAATCATCACCATAATACCATACAAGGATAGCGCAGTAATTTCTTTGATCTCACAGAGTTTCACAATGCCTCATGGGATGTGCAGTTCTGCAACAGCTGCAGGGCCGTAGTTTGGGAATCCCTGCATTACTGCATTCATCTTTCCCTCAATCCTGACTAGTCTCCCAGTTCCTGCAGCTGAAAAATATTCCCACAACATGATGCTGCCACCCCCATGCTTCACTGTAGGGATGGTATTGGCCAGGAGATGAGCGGTGCCTGGTTTCCTCCAGATATGACCCTTGCCATTCAGGAAGAAGTGTATAACGGAAAAGAACCCTGCGCTTTAGGTGTATTTGAATAAATAAATTTATAATTAATTATTTATAAATAAATTAATTAACAATCTGTGAATAAATAGTGAGTAAAATATGAATATAAATGTGTCATAAGCTGCTAGCTGCAAATAAAGTGCATGTGCCTTTAAAATGTGAAACCAGTGTTGCAGCGCTGCTTAAAATTAATATCAAAAATATATGTGGAAATATAGCAATATATACCAGTGGTTCTCAACTCCGGTCCTCGGGACCCACTAACAGGCCAGGTTTGCAAGATAACTAAATGACATCACATGTGAGCTCATTTGCTGCTCAGTGATTGCAGTATTCTAGTCTGCATCTGCCCAAGGTAATACTTAAAATCTGGCCTGTTAGTGGGTCCCGAGGATCGGAGTTGAGAACCACTGATATATACGAACCAGGCACATGCAAATTTCTCAAGTTGCTAAAACCACTGATCATATAAAAAAGAAATTAATAATAAATACATAGTCATCACACATAATCATCAAAGTGCTAGTGACTTGTGCATAATGTGCAAAAAGGCAATTGATAAATGTCCATTAAAGTGCTGGTGAATCCTCTGTGTTAATCACTGTGGGTGTGCTCCCCCTTGTGGTAATGTACTCACCACAATACGCTTGGTCATCAGCTGTTTAATAATCCATGGCAGCTTTCCTTGCCATTGCTGTAGGCACAGATCCTTCTATGGTCCTGCTTGCTTCATATGTCCTCAGATGAAAGATAGAGGCCAAACATGGTGAAGTACGTTCCAATAAGTTTATTAAAGCAAACGGACTGATACTTACAAACAAACATATAGTAAAAGCAACATGGAGACTCGGCGGTGGTTGCTGCTCACGCAGCGCGCGCCTCACCGGCCGGAAGTGACGTCAGGTCCGCTCAGCCAATCGCTAGACACGTTTCGCCGTCCAATCACGGCTTCCTCTGGAGCTACAGAGGAAGCTGTGATGCTGGAGCTCTGTCAGAGTGACCATCGGGTTCTTGGTCACCTCCCTGACTAAGGCCCTTCTCCCCCGATCGCTCAGTTTGGCCTCCATCATCTGTAAATTGAACAAGTTTGGAACAGGACTCTGCCTAGAGCGGGCTGCCTGGCCAAACTAGGTGATCGGGGGAGAAGGGCCTTAGTAGGGGCCAATTGGGACTTTCAATGCTACAGAAATGTTTCTGTACCCTTCCACAGATCTGTGCCTTAATACAACCCTGTCTCAAAGGTCTACATGATATTCCTTGGACTTCATGGCTTGGCTTGTGCTCTGAAATGCATTGTTAACTGTGGGACCTTATATAGATAGGTATGTGCCTTTCCAAATCATGTCCAATCAACTGAATTTAGCACAGGTGGACTCCAATCAAGTTGTAGAAACATCTCAAGGATGATCAGTGGAAACAGGATGCAGCTGAGCTCAATTTTGAGTTTCATGAAAACTCATGTGTTTTTTTTTTTTCATTTTTTAATTTTTAATACATTTTTAAAGATTGCAAACAAACTTCTTTCACATTGTCATTATGGGGGATTGTTTGTGGAATTTTGAGGAAAATAATGAATTTAATCCATTTTGGAATAAAACTGTAACATAACAAAATGTGGAAAAAGTAAAGAGCTGTGAATACTTTCTGGATTCACTGTATAAGAATTTTCGTGTTATACTGAGTGTACAGCAGTTACTTATTTCAGAATAATGTCTGGTCTTTCAGTTACATCACTGTTCTTTCATAAGCTGTCTGTGTCCTCTATACTTTCTGAATGGCTGCTTTAAGTTTCTACATGTCATCTTTGAACATTGTTAAAGAGCCATTGTACTATAAAGACATAATGCTGTGAAAATAGGATGGTGAGTCAGGCGGCTTTACTTGCTTGCCCCAGTAAAGTCTACTTTATGTGCTTACAATCCATGGCCTTGAATGGTGAATAAAAAAAAAAAAAAAATATATATATATATATATATATATACAGTGCATCCAGAAGGAATTCAAAGTGCTTCACTTTTTCCACATTTTGTTATGTTACAGCCTTATTCCAAAATGGATTACATTCATTATTTTTGTCAAAATTCTACAAACAATACCCCATAATGGCAACATGGAAGTAGTTTGTTTAAAATCTTTGCAAATGTATTAAAAATAAAAAAAATCACAAGTACATAAGTATTCACAGGCTTTGCCATGACGCTCAAAATTGAGCTCAGGTGCATCCCGTTTCCACTGATCATACTTGAGATGTTTCTACAACTTGATTGGAGTCCACGACAATGACGTCAATGCAGAGTGACCAGCGTGCCCCCAATCAATGCAGAGTGCCCACAGCATTGCCCCCAATCAATGCAGAGTGCCCACAGCATTGCCCCCAATCAATGCAGAGTGCCACAGCATTGCCCCCAATAAATGCAGAGTGCCACAGCAATGCCCCCAATAAATGCAGAGTGCCACAGCATTGCCCCCAATAAATGCAGAGTGCCCACAGCATTGCCCCCAATAAATGCAGAGTGCCCACAGCATTGCCCCCAATAAATGCAGAGTGCCCACAGCATTGCCCCCAATAAATGCAGAGTGCCCACAGCATTGCCCCCAATAAATGCAGAGTGCCCACAGCATTGCCCCCTTTCAATGTAGAGATGCCAGCTTGCCACCTTTCAATGCAGAGAGCCAGCGTTCCCCCGGCGAGACCGCTCCGTGCACTTACCTCACTTCTCTTCAGTTCAGTCCCCAGCTTCCTGCGTCTCCTCAGTCCTCCCGCGGCGCCTCCTCCTCGGCCAATGGTGTGCAGTTTACCTTTCGGCCAATCAGGAAGCTGGAGGACCCGCTCCCTGATTGGCCAGGAGGAGGATCAGTGTGACAATAGCGAATTTTCATTTGCTATTGTCACACAATGGGCGGGCTCGGGGGGTGCGCAATGCTCTGCGCCTCGGCCGCCCCTGAGTGAAATCATAAATTTCCTCGGGCGGCCCGGTACCGTTTGCTCCACGGACCGGTACCAGTCCGCTGCCCGGGGGTTGGGGAACACTGGTCTAGAGCACATTCCAACCAACAAACACCACTCTGGACAAAAGACGGACGACCGGTCGGCGGAAATTCGTTGCGTCTGTACGAGGCTTAAGTCCAAGGAATTGTCTCGAGACATCTGGGACAGGATTGTATGGAGGCACAGATCTGGGGAAGGGTACAGAAATATTTCTGCAGCATTGAAGGTCCCAATGAACACAGTGGCCTCCATCACCTGTAAATGAGAGAAGTTTGGAACCCCCAGGACTCTTCCTAGAGTGGGCTGCACAGCCAAACTGAGCAATCGGGGTAGAAGGGCCTTAGGGAGGTGACCAAGAACCCCGGTGGTCATTCTGACAGAGCTCCAGCGTTTTTCTGTGGATAGAGGAGAACCTTCCAGAAGAACAACGATCTCTGCAGCACCAATCAGGCCTGTATGGTAGAAAAGCCAGACTGAAGCCACTCCTCAGTAAAAGGTATATGACAGACCACATGGAGTTTGCCAAAAGGCAGCTGATGGACTCTCAGACCATAAGAAACAAAATTATCTGGTCTGATAAAACAAAGATTGAACTCTTTGTCCTGAATGGCAAGCAACATGTTTGGAGGAAACCAGGCACCGCTCATCACCTGGCCAATACCATTCCTACAGTGAAGCATTGTGGTGGCAGCATCATGCTGTGGGGACATTTTTCAGCGGCAGGAACTGGGAGACTAGTCAGGATCAAAGGAAAGATGAATGCAGCAATGTACAGAGACATCCTTGATAAAAACCTGCTTCAGAGCGCTCTGGACCTCAGACTGGGGCTCATCTTCCAACAGGACAATGATCGGAAGCACACAGCCAAGATAACAAAAAGGTGGCTCCTTGAGAGGTCCTTGAGTGGCCCAGCCAGAGCCCAGACTTGAACCTGATTAAACATATCTGGAGAGATTCAAAAATGGCTGTGCACCAACGCTCCCCATCCAACCTGATGAAGTTTGAAAGGTCCTGCAAGAAGAATGGGAGAAACTGCTTAAAAATAGGTGTGCCAAGCTTGTAGCATCATACTCAAAAATACTTAAGGCTGTAATTGGTGCCAACGGTGCTTCAACAAAGTATTGAGCAAAGGATGTGAATACTTATGCACATGTGATTTTTGTTGTTTTTTTGTATTTTTAATAATTTTGCAAAGATTTCAAGCAAACTTCTTTCATTTTGTCATTATGGGGTATTGTTTGTAGAATTTTGGGGAAAATAATAAATTTAATCTATTTTGTAATAAGGCTGTAACATAACAAAAGGTGGAAAAAGTGAAGCGCTGTGAATGCTTTCCGGATGCACTGTATATATTTATATATGGAAGCAGGTTGCCTACAAGAGTATTAGTTAGTGGCTGACCCAGCCTGAGGGGGGAAAGAGTTAATGCATGTACTTCAGTTTCCCATGCTTTTTTAGTTCCGCCTTATAGGAGGAACGACCAAAAATATACAGTCGGGCTATCTGGAAAAGATTCCATGTACTAGAACATCTTCTGGGAATTTTGGTTCCAAAACGAGTTTATGGATGCTCACTTTTTTCAATTGTATCAGGACTGGAACATCGGACACCACATTTTTATGGACCTTGCTTTGTGCACTGGTCCAAATCTTTTGGTGGAGGGGGGATTAAGGTGGGGGGTTGTTTTTCAGGGGTTGGGTTTGGCCCCTTAGTTCCAGTGAAGGGAACCCTTAAGGCGTCAGCATACCAAGACATTTTGGACAATTTCATGCTCCCAACTTTGTGGGAACAGTTTGGGGATGGCCCCTTCCTGTTCCAGCATGACTGCACACCAGTGCACAAAGCAAGGTCCATAAAGACATGGATGAGTGAGTTTGGGGTGGAGGAACTTGACTGGCCTGCACAAAGTCCTGACCTCAACCCGATAGGACACTGGAATGAATTAAAGTAGAGACTACAAGCCAGACCTTCGCATCCACATCAGTGCCTGACCTCACAAATGCGCTTCTGGAAGAATGGTCAAACATTCCCATAGACACACTCCTAAACCTTGTGGACAGCCTTCCCAGAAGAGTTGAAGCTGTTATAGCTGCAAAGGGTGGGCCAACTCAATATTGAACCCTACGGACTAAGACTGGGATGTCATTAAAGTTCATGTGCGTGTAAAGGATGGTGTCCCAATACTTTTGGTAATATAGTGTATACTTCCTTTCCTTGCAATAATAGATTCTTAACCTGATTCCCTCACAGATCATGTGTATCTGCATACCGGCTGAACTAAGGAGGAAAAGTTGTATGCATGATAAATTGCTAAGGCCTATTTTCTCACAGATACTCTACAGGTGCATCTCAAATAAAAAAAATAAAAATAAAATTGAAATATATCACTCTGTGTGTAATGCATCTATATAAAATATATGAGTTTGACTTTTTGAATTTAATTACTGAAATAAATGAACTTTTTGATGATAGTCAAATTTTTTGAGACGCAACTGTATATTTGAAACTCTAAACTAATTTAGGTTTGGCATCAATCCAGTATGTTGAGCCCTGATGAAGCCAGATCCTTAACCAGGCTAGCGGTAGACCCGAGCGTGACTCGGGGTAGGAATTCCCTGCTATTATCGGTATCCCCGAGTCACGCTCGGGGTGAATGTGCAGACAGCGCAGCGGAGTGTCTTACCTTATCCTGGCGATCCAGCGATGAGCTCTTATTGCTGTGACCGCCAGCCGAGATCTCTGCCGCTCGTCTGTCGGTAGGAGGACTTCCTAGTTCCGTTCCCTGCAGGGAGCGGAACTAGGGAAGGAAATTCAAAAAAAAAAAAAAAACGTTGCACAAAACACAAACACATTTTATATTATATATATGCATATATATATATATATGTGCATATATATATATATGTATATATATATGTATATATATATATATATATATGTATATATATATATATATATATAGGTATATATACCTATATATATATATATATATATATATATATATATATATATATATATATATATATATATATATATACCTATATACACACACACACACACATATATATATATATATATATATATATATACATATATATACATATATATATATATATATATATATAAAATTATATTATTGATCCAATTATAATTCGTTTTACATATATATATATATATATATATATATATATATATATATAAAATATATAACTCATGAATTATAATCTAATCAATAATATAATTTTATTATATATATTATATATTCTATAATAAAATTATATTATTGATTTGATTATAATTCATGCGTTTGTGTTTCAAATTTATCACATCTGGGATGTCTACTAGAGTCTTGTTTTGGTCAGGTTTAAGTCAGTAATTACTAAGAATTGTAGGCCTATAATACATAACGCCAAATTTCCATGAAAAAAATTGTACCGATTTTGGTACAGAATTCCTGACAGAATCATACCGCCAGGGAGGTTAAAGCCCCTGAAAACACTTTGGCTTGTTTCTTTTAGATACACTGTATGTAAATGTATGTACTGTATGTTGATGAAACCTACATCCAAAAATTTCGATTTTCAACCACTGGTGTGGCACTCCTCTTCCAGACCTCTTGGATATTCTTAGCTTATGGCGCGTTTCCACTGAGCTTTCTGATATGGTTCGGTTCGGTACGGTACGCTATTTATGCCGTTTCCATTATGAATGGTACCCTAATTCCGAACCGTACCGTACCACTTTTTGGTACCCTTTCGTTGGGGTACCAAGCACATTAGACCTGTACCAACTGGGTGGAGCTACACTCTGCAGAACTTTGATTGGTTGACAGAGAATCGTCTATCACAGCTTTCCTGCTGTGACCAGCTACACCACGCCTATCATGAAAAGGGTACTATTGGCAGTGGAAACGCAATGTGTACCGTACCGAACCGTACTGAACCGAACCGTACCGTACCACTCAGTGGAAACGAGGCATTAAAGTGGTTGTAAACCTTCTCCTATGCCTCAGATGATACACAGAGATGAAACAAATCCTCCTACATAAGTTTTACATGTACTGTATATCTGCTGACTTTCCCTGTCTATCGGTGGTGGCTGGCGCTCCATGGGCCGGGGGCTGGGGCGTCAGACGGACCACAACATACCACCACCCGGACTACACCAGCTCCAGCCCGCACACCTACCCCCCCCCCCCCACCAGTCGCCGGCTCACTCACCCTGGGACCCTGGGCAGGCAGTGGTGGCTTCCCCCTCAGTCTCCTCCGTGGGTCGGGCTTCCCCTGCGTCTCCTCCTCCACCTTGGTCAATAGCATGGCTTCTCCTTTTGGCCAATCGGTTCCTGATTGGCTAGGAGGAGAATCAGTGTGGCAATAGCGAATATTCATTATAATATTCAGGGTGCAGTGCTCTTCGCCCCTAGCCCACCCTTTTTTGAAGCCTATTAGAGCCTCTGGCTCTAATCACATGCTTCAAAAAAAAAAAAAAACCCCATTGGAATCCTAATAAATGTGGCATCAAACTATAATATTGTTAATTTGGGCTATAGCTACATATATGGTCTAGTAACCCAGATGCCCAAATAGAGCTTCCACCATAAGAGGGAGTTATGCCACAGTGAAGAGACAAAGGGGTAATAATCCTCAGCTTCCACCCCTACTTACTCCCCAGGTGAATGTCTAAGTTCTAGGGTATAGGCAAGCAGATGATAGCAGAAAATAAAGGAGTCAATTTAATTATGCCCACTATTTCATTATAAGGAACGCCAGTGGAGCCTACCTGGTTGTTAGATACAATTGGTCAAAAAAGTGCCTTGTAGCAAGGTCCTTGTTCCCAAGTCCGGCGTGTAAAGGGAGCCATGTCCGGCTACCTACACTGCCACAGACTTTAAATAGAGCGGTCCCACTGGAAGTGACTGGGCCATAACCCGGCCCCCATATGTCACTTCCAGTGCGGGCGCCATCTTGCGGAACTCTCTCTTACTCTCTCTCCTGCTCCTCCCCATCACCTTGTCTGCTCTGCCAATAAGGTAAGAGTCCTGACCTCTCAAATCCCAACAACTAATTTAACCCCCTACTGCCTGGTTTTCCTTCCACCCAGTCATGTATGCCCTATGCTTATTATTTCCATCAAGCTCCGGGCATGTCTTTCTGAATAGCCAAGCTCTCTGCTTATCTACCTCTAAGCTCCCTCCCCGACACAAATTTTCAGCTGCTGTTATATCCTGTGTAGGAGAACTTGTCAGAAGTGACCCTGCTGATAACAGAGGAACGGAGCAGCAAAAAGATACGGGACTTAGGGCTTTGGAGAGAGATAAGTTAACACTACAGATATATGTGCTCAGATCAAATTTCATGAATGGGGTTTACAATCACTTTATTCTCTAGGATTCTTAGCATATATACACAGCTATCCTGGCAGTCTCCTATTTCAGGACCCCTGTAGGGTAGGTGCTCCGACACACAGAGTCAGTGGCTGACTGGCAGAGGGCAAGTACAAATCAGAGGCCCATGGTGCAGAGGCTCCGCCCCCTCCCACTCTCCCTCTTCCCGGCCTCCTCCTGACCCCCATTCCATGCTGAAGCTCCACTCCAGGTACTCTCTACTCACCAGCCAAATCCGGGTTCCCAACCTGGCCAGCGGAGGCTGGTTGGGGGGAGCTGGGAAAGCTAAGTCGGGAGTGGCCGGGGGTGGCCAGGGGAGGAGAGTCTCCAGTGGAGCATGAAACCAGCCTCTTCTCAGACACAGTTTACACCAGTGATGGCAAACCTTGGCACCCCAGATGTTTTGAAAATATATTTCTCATGATGCTCATGCACTCTGCAGCAGGGGTGGCCCGTCCATTAGGGGCGCAGGGGTGCCAACCCCCCATTGATGTGTCCGGCCCCAAATCTACATGGAGGGCGCCAGGCACATGGATTCCAATACGTTTTTTTTTGAAGCACGTGATTAGAGCCAGAGGCTCTAATAAGCTTCAAAAAAGGGTGGGCTCGGGGCGCACCCAGTTGTGTGACCATAGCAAATGAATGTTCGCTATTATCACACTGACTCTCCTCCCTGCCAATCAGGAAGAGGGTTGTGAGACCCCTTTCCCAATTGGCCAAAAGGAGAAGCAATCCTACTGGAAGAGGCAGAAGACACACGGCTGAAGGAGGACAGCGGCTCAGCCATCCAGCACTCCCCGGCTCGGACAGGAGGAGGTAAGGAGGCAAATGGGGGGGAGGGGGGATGTGTCGCCTGCCATCTGACTGACCGACTGACCCATGATCGGGGGGGGGGGGGGGGTGTGCGGCATTGGTTTGCCGCCCCCTCACTAAATTACCGAGCACCAGCCGCCACTGCTCTGCAGTGTAATAAAGCATCATGGGAAATGTACTTCAGAAAATTCTGGGGTGCCAAGGTTCGCCATCACTAGTTTACACCATCCATGCTGGAGAGGGAGGCCTGCGCACTGTCCTTGTCTTCATCAGTGCTGTATTTTGGCCTAGACCGACAAGGCTCAGGCCTAGGGCGGCACTTTGCAGGGGGGCAGCAAAAAAGCCACCCCCCCTCCACCTGAGACTCTATTGGCCACTGGTTGCTGGAGCCATCGCTCTCACCCTCCCTCTCTCTCTCTCTCACCCCCTCTCTCTCTTTAACTCACCAACCTTCTCTCACCCTCCCTCTCTCTCACCCCCTCTCTCTCTCTCACCCTCCCTCTCTTTCACACCCCCTCTCTCACCCTCCCTCACTCTCACCCCCCCCTCTCTCTCACCCTCCCTCTCTCTCACCCCCCTCTCTATCTCACCTCCCCTTCCTCTCTTTCACCCCCCTCTCTCCCTCACCCCCTCCTCTCTCTCTCTCACCTCTCTCTCTCTCTCTCACATCCTCTCTCTCTTTCATCCCCCCTCTCTCTCAATCCCTCCTCTCTCATCCCCCTCTCTCTCTCTTATCCCCCCCCTCTCTCTCTCACCCCCCTCTCTCTCACCCCCCCTCTCTCTCTCTCACGTCCTCTCTCTCTCTCACCCCCTCTCTCTCTCATCCCCCCTCTCTCTCTCCCTCCCCCTCTCACCCCCCCCTCTCGTGAGATCTCAGGGGTTCATGCTTGGACTTGTAGTCCTTCAATTGTGGAGGGAGTCACATCCGTTAAAAAGGAAGGAGTGGGACAAATTTACATATGAGGGGGTGCCCAATTTTAGTCTTGCCTAGGGCAGCACAAAACCAAAATACACCACTGGTCTTCATCCTGCACTCAGTAGGTCAGCAGCGGGGGCTTTTTACTTCCCTTCACCAGGAATCTTTTAGGCAGGTCTGTGGCAGAAGCGGTGCAGCCTTTTTATGGGGCATCAGAGCACCCTGGGGGGCAATTGCCCCCCTGCACCCTGGCCCAGTCCTCCCCTGCACAGATTCCGGGAATCCAGCAAGCTCCAACTCTTTATGCCCAGGACAGTTAGACGGATCAGATATCCTCGTCCACCTCACAGTTAAACAATCTATCTTTTGTGAGGGCACGCTCCCAGCTTTTACAGCAAGATATGTTGCTGCTCTTGCAAATTCGGCTTAATGTAAAAGTTTTTAATTAGAAAAAAAAAAAGCTCAGGGAAGAAAGAGCCATAAAATCAGGAGATTTCTTTGTATCTGCACTTAAGAGGCCGGCTGTCCTGCAGGCAACTTCCAGCATCCAAATATCGAAGTCACATCACAGCCAGCGTCTGATGAAACCATTTATTGCTCCAATAAAATGGCACGGTGCTTCATAACAAGACAAAGAAAGAAAATAACTCTCTAATCTTCTTTGTATTTTTTTTTTCCGTTACGCCCAGGGGCAAACAAAATATTTCACATCATCAAACCTTCAGCCCTGCTTACAGCAAATATTTATCATTCCCGGCTGATAATATTTTGGATTTCTGGATTTAGTGCTAAGCTGCAAGGATGATTTTTGTTTTATGCTATTGGCCAATTTAACCACTTTCAGACCGGAGGATTTGGCTGCTCAATGACCAGGCCCTATTTTGCGATTCGGCACTGCGTGACTTTAACAGACAATTGCGCGGTCGTGCGACGCTGTACCCAAACGAAAATTGACGTCCTTTTTCTCCCACAAACAGAGCTTTCTTTTGGTGGTGTTTGATCACCTGTGCGATTTTTATTTTTTGTGGGCTATAAACAAAAAAAATAGCGACAATTTTTAAAAAAATAACAATATTTTTCACATTTTTTTATATGAAATTCTCAAAAAAAATGTAAAAATCTAAATTATTCAACATTTTAGGCCAATTTGTTTTCTGCTACATGTTTTTGGTAAAAAAAACATTGCAATAAGTATATTTTGATTGGTTTGCGCAAAAGTTATTGCGTTTACTATCTACGGGAAAGATTTATGTCATTTTTATTGTTTTTTTTTTACTAGTAATGGCGGCGATCTGCGATTTTTTTGTGGGACTGCGACATTGCGGCGGACAGATCGGACCCCTAACTGACATTTTTGAAATTTTTGGGAGTACCAGTGACATTACTACAGTAATCAGTGCTATACATATGCACTGTTACTGTAAAAATGACACTGGCAGGGAAGGGGTTAACAGTATGGGTGATCAAGGGGTTAAATATGACCCTAGGGGAGTGATTCTAACTGTGGGGGGGGCGTGGCTTGTGAAGTCATCACAGAGACATGCGATCCTATATAGCAGGATCACATGACATCTGTGATCACTTCAGGGAGAAGTACGGACGGCTGTGTTTACATCAGCCGTCCGTCCTTCTCTGTCAGCGGCAGGAGATCGCGAGTGGCCGGCGGCCATCGGAGCCACCTGACACCCGCACTGGATTCCCCGCTGAAGAGCGGGGGCGGGAGCGTGCCTCGGGTGGTGCATGATCGCCCCCTAGCTCCTCCTAGGTGAGCGCCGTACATGTACGGGACTTTGCCTGGGGGTGCCA
The DNA here is from genome assembly GCF_965119305.1 of Pelophylax lessonae. NCBI lineage: Eukaryota > Metazoa > Chordata > Amphibia > Anura > Ranidae > Pelophylax > Pelophylax lessonae. The sequence continues at coordinate 218,924,668 of NC_138778.1, forward strand.
GACTGCCCCCATACATCTGCGGCATGCGGTCGGCAAGTAGTTGAGGGGAATATTATGACTTTGTATTGAAAGCTGAACTCCACGCGTATATTAACCACTTCAATACTGGACACTTTCATCCCCTTCCAGCCCAGGCTGACTTTCAGATTTCAGCGCTGTCACACTTTGAAAGACAATTACTCAGTTATGCAACACTGTACCCAAATTAAATTTGTATCGTTTTTGTGAGACAGATAAAGCTTTTTTTTGGTGGTATCTAATCACTGCTGGGTTTTTATTTTTTTGCTAAATAAATAATTTTTTCTCTGTTATAAAATTTTGCAAATTAAAGCAGAGTTCCGCTCCCCCCCCAAAAAAAGTCAGCAGCTACACATACTGTACATGCTGTTTGCTCTCATACTTATGAGGTAGTCTTTAGGCTACGTTCACATGTGGGCGTAGCGGATCACGGGCAGAATCACTGCGATCCGGAATCATTGCAAATCGTGGGACGCCTGTGCGATGCCCGTGATTTGCAATGGCACCCCAAACGCTGTGCGATGTTGCCGCGATTTCTGCCTGCCGAATCACGGTAACATCGCGCAAACAGAATCGCGGGACGCCTGACGCACAAAAGAAGCTCTTGTACCTTTTTGGGCGACAGCATAAGGTTATAGGTTATGCTGTCGGTTGCAGATCCGAATAGCAACATTTATGCCCTGAAGAAGGGGGAGTCTCTGTTCCCCCGAAACGCGTTGGGTTTAACATGTTCCGCTACCAATAAAACGACGATCTTTTGATCCAAGTGGGATTCCTATTGCTGATTTTGGGCGCCCTTTAACCGACTACCACTAGAAACTTTGGAAACTACCACTAGGCCGTATCTTAAGGTAGCAGCCCAGACCCCTTAATAAGGGTCCACTGCCTTTCATCCAATCGGGCCAGATTGATTGAGAGTTAACTTCCCCAAGTGGTTCTCTCTCACCTACCACAAACCCACAGACCCTCCATTGAGCAGGTCAGTCCAGCGCAGCCATCAACTTTTCAAAAGAACTACAGTGAGTATAACAAGCATGCTTTACTGCAGTGATGGCAAACCTTGGCACGCCAGATGTTTTGGAACTACATTTCCCATGATGCTCATGCACTCTGCAGTGTGGTTGAGCATCATGGGAAATGTAGTTCAAAAATATCTGGGGTGCCAAGGTTTGCCATCACTGCTTACTGCATATACAGACTGGGTTTAATAACACTTTAACCACTTTAGCCCCCCGGAGGATTTTCCTGCTTAATGACCAGGCCACTTTTTGCAACTTGGCACTGCACAACTTTAACTGACAATTGCGCGGTCATGAAATGCCGTATCCAAACGAAATTTATGTCATTTGTTTCCCCCACAAACAGAGCTTTCTTTTGGTGGTATTTGATCACCTCTGCGCTTTTCATTTTTTGCGATATTAATAAAAAAAAAAAATGTTGCGAAAAAATTTACATTTTCTACTTTGACAGTTAAAAAATATCCAATATATTAAATTTTTGTCATATATTTAGGCCAAAATGTATTTAGCTACATGTCTTTGACAAAAACATTTTCAATGAGCGTATTTTTAACCACTTTAAGACCGGAAGATTTTACCCCCTTCCTGACCAGGCTATATTTTGCTATTTGGCACTGCGTTACTTTAACGGACAATTGCGCGGTCGTGGGACGCTGTACCCAAATTAAATTTATGTCCTTTTTTTTTCACCACAAATAGAGCTTTCTTTTGGTGGTATTTTATCACCTGTGCGATTTTTAATTTTTGAAAAAAAGAGCGACAATTTAAAAAAAAAAAAAAAAAAAAAAAAATTTTTTCACATTCTGATATATGAAATTCCCCCAAAAAAATTTATAAATCAACATGTTTTAACATTTTAGGCCAATTTGTTTTCGGCTATATATTTTTGGTAAAGAAAATCACAATAAGCGTATTTTGATTGGTTTGCGCAAAAGTTATTGCGTTTACTAACTACGGGAAAGATTTATGTCATTTTTATTGTTTATTTTTTTCTACTAGTAATGGCAGCGATCTGCCATTTTTTTTTCTGCGGGACTGCGACATTGCGGCGGACAAATCGGACCCCTAACTGACATTTTTGACACTTTTGGGGGGACCAGTGACATTACTACATTAATCAGTGCTATAAATATGCTGTAATAATGACAGGGAAGGGGTTAACACTGTTGGTGATCAAGGGGTTAAATGTGTGCCTCATGCTTACTGACGTGTGCGGGGGGGAGGGGATTGTGTGACACAGACAGAGATCGCAGGTTCAGCTATGCTGAATCCTGTGATCTGTCCCTACCTGTCACAAAGGAGATCCGCCCGCTATATAAGCGGGGGGATTTCCTCGGTCTGCCCCCGACGATTGGGGAAGAGCGGCGGTGATCACCGCCTCTCCTCCCCTGGCCTGACTCCTGCTGTGTCCGCATACAGCGGGAGCGGGCCTCCGGCGGCGCGCGCGCGCCGCCGAGATGGGACGGTATCCAGCGACGTAGGTCTCTGTCGCTGGACCCAGGAGAGCCACTTTGCCGCAGTAGGCTCAACATCGGCAAGTGGTTAATGCAAGCACTGTAAGTACGTGAATTGGACAAGCAATTGAATATTGCAGATTGTGCCGGAATGCTGATGCAGATGAACATTTTCACTCATCGCTGTCATTGCTGGGTGAACTATCAGTCTCTACGATCGCAAACAACTCTCCCATAGCAAGAAAAAGCACTATTTACGCCGGGTTCCTTCTATACTCACCACCGCCCCATCAACACAAAATTGTGATTTTGCAATTTAGAAAAGAGAGAGCTCAGTAATACTTCCTACTGCAAGAATATGTATTTTCTCTCTTTGGAAGTCATTTCATTTTTTTTTTTTTTTTTTTTTTTTTTTTTTTACACAAATACAAAATTCAGTCCCATTTCCCTAAATTTCAGGTTTAAAACCAATATAATGTCAATAATCTGGGAACACCAAAACAGCATGCTTAATGATATCTAATGGGTTTTATGCATATATCCGATCTTGACAAGAGTGATCTGGCTGTGTGTAGATGACCAGAAGACGCATATTCCATTGTGAAGTCCCCGCATGTTTTCCTCCCACTCAGCCACTTTCTACTGCAAGTGAACAAAAGACGGCGTACTTTGGCTCACAGACAGTGTGTTCCGGCTTTCTGTTTTATTCCGCTGACTGAAAGCTGTGAATGTTAGAACGTTGCACAGGAATGAAGACATTGAACGCTCAGAATTCTAACTTGTTCATAGGAAAACTCAAGTTTGCAAACTTGCCACTTGAGTCGGTTTGCGGTTCGGTGATGTACATTAGAAAGGTAGGGGTGACCAGCGCTATGGAGTGAAGACCTTAGACAATAGTGAAGGTGTAAGCTGCCAACAACCAAACCCACAAGGGGTTAAAGTGTGAAATATGTATGAAAGGAGGTTGTAACGGCGCTACCTTAAAGTGAATAAGTGCTTATTATATGTGCCAACTTAAAACAAAGTGCCAATAAAAATTGTGTCATAAAAAACCATTTAGTTTAAAAATAAAGTGCACTAGTGATTTGTGGTGTGACCAAGTTAGCTGGTTGATAAACTGGGCCCATAAGGTGCAACTCAGTAAAGTGCAAGTGCTGTGCTGCATATACTAGACGAGTAAGAAATAATGGGTTCCCAATGTGCATTTATTTTGTGATAACAGTTGACAGAAAATAAGTTAAATTCATAAATGAAAAATTGCATAAAACAGTGAACATAAATTCATCCGTGCTGTGCGTGGAGTTTGTAATACCACTTATGTGAAAAAAGTGCTAAATTGAATGAGAGAAAGTGATAAATAAAAATGGGGTTGCAATTCTGTTGTATATCCACTAGATGTCGCCCCCAGATATACGACCTGTACTTGAGGAAAAAGATGGTCGGTTTCTTCCGGGGTTCTCCAGTGGGTCAAACCAGGCTTTTTAATACCTCAGGTTAGAAGAAAGAAACCCCATGATGTAATGTATATCTGTAGCGTGGAAGAGAGAGCATAAAGACTCACGTTTGAGGCTGTCTAGGATCAGCGGTGATGGCCGGGAAGCTTCCGCGTTCCACGGCCCAGGCTCCGAAACCGGAAGTGACGTAATGACGTTACGACTCCGCCCTACGCGTTTCGTCATGTGACGTCTGCTGGAGCGGCATTGACACACTTGGACCCTTGGGACTTTGGCAATGCTACTGCCCATTGGTACTGTAACAAAGGGTTCATTTTCATGTTACATATATTCATTTATTGGCAGGTTCAATATATTTACCCTTTCAGATTTGTGGATGAAGTACAATAATTAAGACCACACTTAGGTAGTAAAGTAATAAAAAGATTTACTTAGCTTCGATTAAAGATGGAATACAGATGATAATACAGATAAATTCAACTTCAGTTTCAATCCAGGGAACCCCTCAACTTCTGAAGTCATCAGAAAGTCCTGGAATCGACAGTCTCTGCTATATCCAGGCACACTCGTTTCGTCCTGGAAGACGTCCTGACATCTCAAGCGTGTATTGTATTTTATATGTGAAAAAAGGCGCCAATAAGCTGGTTTTATCCAGTTCTAACAAAAGAATGGCTATAACGGTCGTGAGACAATGTGACCATCTGTGAGGTCAGAAAGATCAATGTATGCAGGAATAAGAGAGCCATTCAGTATACAGAAATATATATATATATATATATATATATATATATATATATATATATATATATATATATATACATGACCTTATTAACTATCATAGTTAATAACAACTAATACCAAGTTCTTTGTAAATCAATTATGAATATAGACCCATACTACATTAATTGACCCGTACTACAGGTACTTCCATAGATGGGAACATGTGACTCATTCTCTTCCGTACAATGTGACAGTCCTGCGGCTTGGCCACTTAGCAAGCACTATCCTGTTTGGGTTGAGAGAGAGTCCAAGTTTGAAGTCATGGTTTGGATTCTACACAGATCCTCCTCTCTTCTCTCCACAGTACGCTTCCGGCAGCGCGCCTGTGCCTAGTGGCTATTGCACGAAATAACGTACAGGTACGTGGTTTCACGCTATAGAGCCACTTTGCTGCAGTAAATGTACATTCGACAAGCGGTTAAGCTCATGGCTTGGAGACTGAAGACCCTCTACCCTCTCTACTCTCTAATGCCCACAGGTACTTCCATAGATGGGAACATGCGACTCATTCTTTCATACAATGTGACAATCCTGCGGCTTGGCCACTTAGCCAGCACTATCCTGTTTGGGTTGAGAGAGAGTCCCTATGTAAGTTTGAAGTCATGGTTTGGATTCTACACAGGTCCTCCTCTCTTCTCTCCACAGTGCGCCTCCGGTGGCACGCCCGTGCCTAGTGGCTATTGCATGAAATGACGTACTGGTACGTGGTTTCACGCAATAGAGCCACTTTGCTGCAGTAAATGTACATTCGGCAAGCGGTTAAGCTCATGGCTTGGAGACTGAAGACCCTCTACCCTGTCTGCTCTCTACTGCCCACAGGTACTTCCATAGATGGCAACATGTGAACCATTCTCTTCCGTACAATGTGACAGTCCTGTGGCTTGGCCACTTAGCCCGCACTATCCGGTTTGGGTTGAGAGAGAGTCCCTGTGTAAGTTTGAAGTCATTGTTTGGATCCTACACATAACAAGGCAGACAGGAAAGTAAACCTGTCATTTTGCACTGAGTAAGTTCACTTTAGAACCTTATTGTCATCAAAGTACAGTGCCTTGAAAAAGTATTCATACCCCTTGAAATTTTCCACATTTTGTCATGTTACAACCAAAAACGTAAATGTATTTTATTGGGTTTTTATTTCATAGACCGACACAAAGTGGCTCATAATTGAGAAGTAGAAGGAAAATGATAAATGGTTTTCAATTTTTTTTTACAAATAAATCTGTGAAAAGTGTATTGTGCATTTGTATGATGCTGCCACCACCATGTTTCACAGTGGGTATGGTGTGTTCAGGGGGATGTGCGGTGTTAGTTTTCCACCACACAAAGGGTTTTGCTTTTAGGCCAAAAAGTTCAATTTTGGTCTCATCTGACCAGAGCACCTTCTTCCACATGTTTGCTGTGTCCCCCACATGGCTTCTCATAAACTGCAAACTGGACTTCTTATGGCTTTCTTTCACCAATGGCTTTCTTCTTCTCACTCTTCCATAAAGGGCAGATTTGTGGAGCGCACGGCTAATAGTTGTCCCATGTACAGATTCTCCCACCTGAGCTGCGGATCTCTGCAAATATACCATGCAAATCCTGTGACTCAGGAACGGGGGGGCCGAGTCCTGCTGTCTGTGTCAATGGATGCAGCAGTGTGACTCGGGAGCGAGCACGCTTATGTGACCCCAGGGAAAGCAGCTTCCTGTGGGTGGCACCCAAAGAAGAGGAGGGGCCTAGAGCGCCGGCGGGGGGACCCCAGAAGATCGGGGCTTCTCTTTGCAAAACCATTACACAGAGCAGGTAAGTATAGGCATGTTTGTTATTTTTAACCGCTTGCTGACCGTATACTGTATATATATATGGCGACAAGGCAGCTCTCCTGTGCAGAATCCCATACCTGTGCTGTGATTCTGCACTCCCGGGTCTGGGGCGCGCATGCGCACCGCCGGCGCCTTGCTTCCACTGTGATTGGACACAACCAGCGGGTCCGGTGGATGCGATGTCTGCCAGAACCCACTGAGACACAGGCATAACAGCGGTCTGTTAGAAGGGGAGGTTGTGATCCTCTGTTCCTACAAAGCAGAAACATGGATCTCTGCCTTCCCATAGTACAAGCACATCCCACACGGTAAGAAAGCACTCCCTAGGCACACATTTAACCCTTTGATCGTCCGTGATGTTAGCCCCCTTCCCAGCCAGTGTCATTAGTACAGTGACA